>NC_022014.1:83677362-83694042 GCF_000317375.1 Microtus ochrogaster | reverse complement strand
TAAACCACCGCGCATGCGGGAAGCGGGGGACACGCAGCTCCCAAAGGCTTAGCCAAATTTGGAGTTGTTTATTTCCAACAAGACAGGATGTCGGGCCATCTTGTAATGGCGATCCTGTCCGGCTCCCTGCAGTAGTCGAGGTTGCCCTTGGGTTCCTGATCTCTAGCGTGTTCCAACACACTCAGTGATTTGGTTTTGTTTTAGGTTTTTTTCGTTTGCTTGCTTGTTTTGAGTTAATAGACTTACTCTGTTGCCCAGGCTGGCTTCCTACAGTTCTACTGGATTTTCCTGTCTGCCCCAGGGAACTATCTGAGACAGACTAGTAGGGGCAGATAGTTCCCAGTGAGGCTAGGCCAACCAGCTACATCTGGATGAGGCCAGCTACTGCTTACTTTCTGTCTCACTTTGAAGACTACATACAGCCTAGACTGAAGAGAGCCCTGGGACCAGGGAAGGCTGCCAGAGCCACTGGTGTGGTATAGTGTCTGTCATGACCTGGTGGGGTTGCTGTTTACAGCAGAGACAGCGCTGTAGTGGTATTGAAGGGAGCTGTTTTACCATAGTAGACTGAAGAGATTGTGTGACCTCACTGCCAAGAAGATAGCAGCCCAGCCCAGGTAGTCAGTTTTCTTGCAATCCTCAGTGGGAGGTGGTGGAGTGAATGGTTCTGCTGCAGGAGGAGCCTTGTTGGTAATGGTGACTCCGCATCACACCTGGAGAGTCTAGTCTGCTGGAGCCTTAGCCAGCTCAGTGTCCCCTCCATTGCAGCTGGTGTGGGGACGACAGCATGGACACCTGTACCTGTGGGCTCCGTTGGAGAGTAAAGACTAGTACGCTCACCTAGTTTCCTCAGTCCTGCCTATAACCTGTGGAAAGAGCACTTCTGGGCTCCTTCCCCGGCCCCGACTACCTGCTCCTCCTTTATCTTTTTGGATTTTTAGGTTTTTCATTATGTGGGTATTTACATGTCAGCTGTACTGGTGTGTGTATACAAATACAGAAGAGAGGGCTCTATATCCCTTAGAACTGGAGTTACAGGCAGCTGTGAGCCGACAGATGTGGGTCCTGGAGTGTCGTAATGCTCCTGAAAGAGTAGTGTGTGCTCATAACCACTAAGCCGTCTCTCCAGCCTGCACCTCCTCTTGAAGTTACTTTGAGGACGTAGAGTAGAAGGTGGCCAGTAAGAAAAGATGGGTAGCCGGGCGATGGTGGCGCATGCCTTTAATCCCAGCACTTGGGAGGCAGAGGCAGGTGGATCTCTGTGAGTTCGAGACCAGCCTGGTGTACAGAGCTAGTTCCAGGACAGGCTCCAAAGCCACAGAGAAACCCTGTCTCGAAAAAGCAAAAAAAAAAAAAAAAAAAAAAAAAAAACAAGAAAAGATGGGTAGTCAGCCCACCACATCCTTGGATCCAACTGTCTTGGTTCAGAGTGTTGGGAATAAGCTGGACATGGTGGCACAGTCTGTAATCCTAGCACTCAGCATGCTGGGGCAGGAGGATCACAAGTTTGAGGTCACCCTGGAGCACAGGATAAACCCTGTCTCAAGAAACAAACAAAAAAACAAATCCAAAAAAACTGGTAGGGTTTTTTTATTTTTTTATTTTTTATTAAAGATTTCTGCCTCCTCCCCTCCACCGCCTCCTATATCCCTCCCCCTCCCCACTGGTAGGGTTTTTGTTGTTGTTTATTTTTGTTATTTTTTTTGAGACAGGTTTTCTCTGTGTAGCACTGGCTGTCCTGGAACTTACTCTGTAGACCAGGCTGGCCTCGAACTCACAGAGATCCGCCTGCCTCTGCTAACCTAGTGCTGGGATTAAAGGCCTATGCCACCACAACCATCTGTAGGACTTTAATCCCACCACTGGAGTTGAGACCAGCCTAGTCTTTGTATAATTTGTAGCCTTGGCTGACCTGGAACCTCTTACAAAGAATTATAACTGTATCTAACATGAATAGGCCTTTTTTCCCCCTTTGTCATTGCCTAAACAATACAGTGTAACAACAAACCATAGAGTATTTACATTGTTAAGAATTACATCATCAGTCAGGCAATGGTGGCACCAGCAGTTAATCCCAACTTTTAGGAGGCAGAGGTAGGTGAATCTCTGATCTCTTGAGTTTGTGGCCACTCTGGTTTACACAAAGAAACCCTGCCTTTAAAAAAAAAAAAAAAAAAAAGATGTGTCATCTGCCAGGCTTTAGTCCTAGTACTCCAGAGGCAGAGGCAGCTGGATCTCTGAGCTTGAGGCAAGCCTGGTGATCATAGTAAATTTAAATTCTAGAACAGCCAGGCTGTCCAAAACACTGTCTCAGACAAACCAAAAGTCATCTAGAGAGGATGTAGACAGATCACAGGTGCTGTGATCTTTTCCATAAGGGACTTAGCATGTGGATTTTGGATGGGAGGAGTTGAGGAACACTGTGTGCCTACACAGATACTAAGTGGGTGTGACTTGTCTCAGAGCAGTGATGGACTCGTGGGATTTTCACTTGAAAAGTTTTAAGAAAGCGTTTTCTCCACGGAACTTGTTTGTTGTCCACTCCGTATATGAAGCCGTGGCTTGGATGGTCTAAGCTGTCCCGTCCCGAAGCTGTGGAGATGGATCGCTGTCTCTGCTTTGTGACCTCAGAATGCCTTAATCTGGTGGTGCTGATGGTTAAGGATCTCAAGAGCTTGTACGTGCGGATCCCATTTGTCGTTTGTGTTGTGTTAGAGCAAGGTGTCCCACACTTGTAGTCCAGCACTCTGGAGGCTAAGGCGTGAGAATTGGTGAGGGTGCTAGGCCAGCTGGTGCTATGTGAAGAGACTGTCTCCAAACAAGAGATAGGTCGACCTAAGGTGTTACTGGGAATGAAGGCGTGGAGTGGGTTTTTCTTTTTACAGTAGAGCTTGTGATGTGTGGCTGTCTATCTACTGCAGAGGCTGGGCTGGGAAATCATCTGACTGAAGCTTTAGAGGACTGGGCAGCACAGGGAGACACCTGTCTCACGTCAATCACAATAGGCTATCGATAAGTTCATTGTGTTATCAGGTATAGCATTCATGCGAAACTTTAATTTCCATGTCGGGTCAGTTCAGAGACTAAGTGATTGTGTTCACCAGCTCTTCCCATATCTGGTGTGTATATCCTGTATTGAGAGGTAGCTGAGTTCTTTCTGTTCCCCCAGTCTGTTCTGTTCCTCCAAGCCCCTCACCCTTTGCTGCAGACTAGGGACACCATGGAAGATGGGCACCAGTAAGTGAGGCTGAGGTGGGAGGATTGGGAGCTTGGGCTGCAGAGCCTCTCGAGAGCAGCTGTGAGTCACTGTGGGCGCAGAGATGGCTCAGCACACAGATGTTTCCTCCAAAGCTTGATGACCCAGGTCTGATCCCCAGTACCTGCCTACATGGTGGACGGACAGACTGACACCGCCAGCCGCCCTCTGACTTTCAACTTGTGTGTATGCACCACCCCTCAAAAAATGCATTAATTTTTTTTTTTTTTTTTAGATTTACTCATTTAACATGTATGGATTATTTGCTTACATATATGTTTATCCGTCACCATGTATGTGCCTGGTGCTTTGGAGGCCAGAAGAGAGCAGTGATCCCTGGAACTGGAGTTAGAGTCAGTTGTGAGCTGCCATGGCAATTCTAGGAACTGAACTCGGCTCCTCTGGAACAACAGCCAGTGCTTTTATCCATGGAGTCCTCTCTCCAGCCAGCATTTGTTTTTCTGCAAAGTAGCTTTATCTAGTAGATGTCCTAGAAGGTCTGGTTTCCTCTGTCACCAGTGTGGTCCCCACTCCCACTCATCCCTAGGAGGGTCTTGTTTTGTGAGCCACTGTTTCTAAAGCAGAAGTGGGTGTTTTCTCAGCTCTGTGTTCTGTGGAGATGCTGTCTCTGTAGTGATGCCTGCTGCCCTTGCCTGCAGAGGCGGCATTAACTCATGCCTGTGCCGATCAGTCAAAGCAGCGGAAGGACCATGAGGTGTGAACATGACGGCCATTTGTGGGCTTGTCACTGGTTCCGGTGGTGACTGTGTCCAGTTTAGGCCGTCGGGTACAGTTATTGTCTGTCCTTTGAGGCTGGCTGACCACAGCAAAGCTCACAGCCCCATTTCTGTCCGTAGTTTGATGAAGGCCGCAACAACTTTGAGGGTGAGATCACCAAGGAGAAGCTGCTAGACTTCATCAAGCACAATCAGCTGCCTTTGGTCATCGAGTTCACTGAACAGGTGAGGCCTCTCTGGAGGAACCCCTGGGAAAATGGTCTGAGAACAGCTCATGGCTCAAACCTAGTAATTGTTGCTTGTCCCACAGACAGCCCCAAAGATTTTTGGAGGTGAAATCAAGACCCACATTCTGCTGTTCCTGCCCAAGAGTGTGTCTGACTATGACGGCAAGCTGGGCAACTTCAAGAAGGCAGCTGAGGGCTTCAAGGGCAAGGTGAGCCACCTCAGGGCGTGGGCGTGAGCTGCTTTTCCAGATGCTGAGAGGCCTGCCTAGTCTCCTGCAGTACTACCCATTTGCCCATTAGGGTCTGCACCATGGGGGTCCACTGGCCTAACCCTGTTACCCTGGTGAGGCAGCCCCAGACTTACGGTGTACAAAGCCAGTTCAGAGGTGTGAGCATGTGTCCAGGTTCCGTCTGAATATGCCTTTTCTCCCCCAAGATCCTGTTTATCTTCATCGACAGTGACCACACTGACAACCAGCGCATCCTTGAGTTCTTTGGCCTAAAGAAGGAGGAGTGTCCCGCTGTGCGGCTTATTACCCTGGAGGAAGAGATGACCAAGTACAAACCAGAGTCGGATGAGCTGACAGCTGAGAAGATCACAGAATTTTGCCACCGCTTCCTGGAGGGCAAGATCAAGGTGTGGAGTTGAGCCTGGGCTGTGGTGACACGCTGACCTTGCAGGATAGCCTCTGCCCCTGGGATCTAGTGTCTTGTGCTTCCTGCAGTACTGCCTTCAAAGTCTGAAGACATTAGCGTCCATTCCTAGAGCCTGTGATGGTCATGTGCCCTAGGATAAATCCCTCCTCGTGTGCTAGCCTAGCCACGTGAGCTTCAAGCACCAGGACACATCTTTATTTCAGTTGATCTACCTGGAGACTCAGCCTTTTCTCACCAGATTGCTGGCAGCATTGGCGCTGATGGTTTCTGGGGGACAGCATGGGTCTCATCTCTCCAGGGCTGGAGACTGGGGCAGAGCTGTGCCTGACTGTACTCTCTCTCCCCTAGCCTCACCTGATGAGCCAGGAACTGCCTGAAGACTGGGACAAACAGCCAGTCAAAGTGCTTGTTGGGAAGAACTTTGAAGAAGTTGCTTTTGATGAGAAGAAGAATGTCTTTGTCGAATTCTGTAAGTGAGGGCTCTGGGGGGCTTACAGATTAGAGAACACACTGTGAACACTGGTGGGTGGCTCTGTCCACCATGGCCCTTCAGCACTGCTCTCTCTTTTTTTTTTAAAAAAATATTTATTTATTTATTATGTATACAATATTCTGTCTGTGTGTATGCCTGCTGGCCAGAAGAGGGCACCAGACCCCATTACAGATGGTTGTGAGCCACCATGTGGTTGCTGGGAATTGAACTCAGGACCTTTGGAAGAGCAGGCACTGCTCTTAAGCTTTGAGCCATCTCTCCAGCCTCCTCAGCACTGCTCTCTTTCAGATGCTCCTTGGTGTGGTCACTGCAAGCAGCTAGCCCCCATTTGGGATAAACTGGGAGAGACCTACAAGGACCATGAGAATATCGTCATTGCCAAGATGGACTCAACAGCCAATGAGGTGGAAGCCGTCAAAGTGCACAGCTTTCCCACCCTCAAGTTCTTCCCAGCCAGTGCAGACAGAACGGTACGCTTCCCACCAGGGCTCAGCTGGGCCCTTGGGCAGGCAGGTCCTCAGAAGCTTCTGCCGTTGTGCATGGAGGGGAAGCTGCTGTCGGGTAGGCCCAGTTCTACCCTCTTCTCATTTCCTACAGGTTATTGATTATAACGGTGAGCGGACACTAGATGGTTTCAAGAAATTCCTGGAGAGTGGTGGCCAGGACGGTGCAGGAGACGACGATGTGAGTGTGGTCAGCTCTGGGTCCTTGTGGGAGGTGCCAGCTCAGGCTTTGCCTTGGAGGCTTCTTCGGTGGTCACGTGCCTGGCACAGCTGTGTGTATCCTGGGTCCAGGGACTTAGACTTTGTCTTTGGTGTAAAGGAAATGCTCCATTTGCACCACTTAGATAGCATTTAAAACGTTTAAAGGTACCTTTCAAAACGGCGGTCCCACAGGGTTCTCAGTCCCACTTCCGTGGACTTGAACTGGCTAGGTTTGTGTTTGTTAGTTCCTGTGGGGATTCTCTGGCCCTAGGCTGGAGACTGGACGTGGGCTGCTTCATAGGAGCTCTATACTTTCCAGAGGGGTTTGTGGCCAGCAGCCTTGATGTTGCTAATTTGGGGGAAGCAGAGGGCAGGTCAGGATTCGGTAGGGTGGAACTGGAGGAGGCTGGTGCAGCAGGAAGCGTGTACAAAGGAGCTGTAGAGGAGAAGACAACGCAGAGCCTGGGGAAGTGGCCAGCAGGCAGTGCTTGGCCTTGTGCTGGAGCTGTTGTCCCGCAGGTGTGCGACTTTGCAGGTTCCTAGAGCCATGCCCAGCTGGAGGTTATGGCAGCTTAGCTGGGCTTCCTGGCTTTGGAAGCCGTGCTGTGTCTTGACTTAGCATCACCATACTCAGCCCCTCACCCAGGGCCACTACTGGAGACTGGGCCGTCCACTGCAGCGTTGGTGCTCTAACTGGGATTTCTTCCTCCATCCAGGACGTGGACCTAGAAGAGGCTTTGGAGCCCGACATGGAGGAGGACGACGATCAGAAAGCCGTGAAGGACGAGCTGTAGTGGTGGAGCAGACGGATGCCTGAGCCCAGACCTCGGGGGCCATGCTCCCCGCAGCCCACATCTCCGGAGCCTGAGCCTCACCTAAGGAGGGAGTGCCATCAGAACCCAGGGAGTCTTTCTGAAGCCACACCCATCCAACACACGTGCACCTAAACCTGTCTCTTTTGCTTTTAAATTTTGAAAGGGATCTCTCTCCAGGCCAGCCCATCTTAAAGAGCTATCTTTTGGTGTGTTTTTGTTTCTTTGTTTGTTTTGATTTTTTTTTAAATTGTGATGTATTTTTTTTTTTATATGTGGATTTTTGTCCCAAGTGCTCACTAAAATATTTGGGGATCTCACACTGGTAATATCCTTCCTGTTAGAGAGGTTTATGCTGCCGCTTCAAATGTCATCTTTCACCTGTTCCACCGTGGAAGGCCTCCCTGAGACTCCTGCCCTCTGTGGGAGCGATGGACCTGTGTGGACACAGTCACTCTCTGCCTACCTTGCACTAGTGTTGCCGTGGCAGCATGGCTTTTGTAGATTTCAGTTAACCATGGGACTTACGCGTCCTGTCAGAGGGTGGGTCCCTCACGTGTGGAAGAGACGGTGTGGCTGGCTGCTGGGCCCATGCCAGGCCTGGACGGCTGTCACTCTTCAAGTCAGGACTACCAACCAGCCGGCTGTGGGCACACCACTCTAGCTGCTGGATTTGCTTCCAGCACGGCTGTGGCCTGTGTGAGGCAGAACTGGGACCCTTGATTCCCAGACTGGGAGTCAGCCAAGGACTCTGGGACTGAATCAAACGCCCATTCTTGAGGCATTTCTACCATAATATTGGAATTGAACACATTGGCTAAATAAAGTTGAAATTTTACTACCCATTGTCACCTCTGCTTTCTGTCTCCGAGCCAAGGGAACTGAGCTGAAATTCTCCCAGGAGGGATAGTGAGCTTGTTGGGGTCCCTTGGTCAAGAGGACACCACTACCCCCACTGAAAGGCAGAAACGATGGATAACTGCTCACCACACAGGCTATTTGACTCGAGTGCTTCCCCCCTTTGTCTAAGATCAGTACAGTGGCCCCATCACAACCCTGGATGTAGGCATGATGGACAGGTGATGCTATTGATGGGTGCTGGGTCACCGTAGGACCTATTCCCTCAAGTTCTCCTCTGCCGTGCATCATGCATGTCTGCGTGCACATACGTCATACACACTTAACCCCTCTGTGTGTAGCACTGGCAGTCTTGAAACTCGCTTTGTAGACCAGGCTGGCCTCAGATTCACAGAGATCCGCCTGCTTCTGCCTCCCGAGTGCTGGGGAATGCTGGGATTAAAGGCGTGCGCCACCACCGCCCAGCCACAATAACTTTAAACTCCGGATTGAAGCAGGTGTGCAGAGACTGGGCATGCAGCTCTCCAAGTAAAGAAAAGTCTGGTAATCTGGGTGGAAGTGGCACCTTCTATCCTTGTGCTCGGAAGGCAGAGGCGGGCAGATCTCTTGAGTTTGAGGCCAGCCTGGTCTACAGAGTGAGTTGGCAGAAACGTCTACACAGAGAAATTCTGTCTCAAAAAAAAAAAAAACAAAAAAACAAAACAAAAAAAAAACCAGACATTTCTGGGACTGGATGCAGCTCAGTTGGTAGGGTTCTTGCCTAACATGCATCAGGCTTTAGGTTTGAGGTTTGATCCACAGCGTGTCCGCTGTCCTGGCTTGCGATGTGGGGGCAGTAAGACCAGAAGTTCAAGGTCATTTTCGTCTATATCCTGAAGTGTTGGGGACCCTTGACCTACATGAAAGCCTATGTTTTACCAGGATGGTGGAGCATGTTTGTAATCTTAGTGCTTAGGAAGTGTAGGCAGGAAAAACAGGAATTCCAGGTCATCCTTGTCTGTATAAATTCACAGATTATGATACTTGATGCTCTCTTCTGGCCTCTCAGGGTACCCTCCCCACATAAATTAAAATGTTTCAAAAGTAAAAGCAAGAGCTAGTAAAGTTACCTACCTCCAAGCCTATCTCAAGACATTTCTGCTGGACATGGTTGTGTGTGTGTGTGTGTGTGTGTGTGCTCACAATCACATGGGTAACAGGGAAACACCTTCAGGTTCTCTGCAGCAGCAGCAGTGCTCCTAACTGTTGAGTTCTCTCCAGCTTTTGATGCACTTTGAGTACCAGCGCTGGTAAGGCAGAAGCAGGAGAACTGGGGGTCGGAGGCCTTAACAAAACAACCTGGGGATGGTGGTGCACATCTTTAATCCCAGCACCTAGGCAAAAGCAGGTGGATCTGTGACTTTGAGGCCAGTGTGGCTTACATAGTGGGTTCTAGGCATTGTAAGACTGTCTCAAAAGAAAGAAGGGGTGGGGGAGGCAAGGCATGGTGCTGCATACCTGTAATCCTAGCACTTGAGAAAGTAAAAAGACCATCTTCAGCTACACAAGGAGTCCAGAGACAGCCTGAGCTACACGAGATTATAAAAAAAAAAAAATAAGTTTGGGCTGGAGAGGTTAAGAGCACTGGCTGCTCTTCCAGAGGTCCTGAGTTCAATTCCCAGCAACCACATGGTGGCTCACAACCATCTGTAATGAGATCTGGTGCCCTCTTCTGGTGTGCAGGCATACACACAGACAGAATATTGTATACATAATAAATAAATAAATATTTAAAAAAAATAAGTTTAACTTGAAGACTTGGTTCAACAGTCTGGGGTTCAATGGCTAAGGGCCAGAAAAATAAAAATAAATACGCACACTTAGGGCTGGAGAGATGGCTTAGCAGTTAAGAGAGCTTCTGACATCTGCACATAGACATACATGCAGACAAAACACCAGTGAACACAAAATAAATTTAAACTGGGTGGTGGTGGCATACCCCTGTAATCCCAGCACTCAGAAGGCAGAGGCAGGTGGATCTCACATGCAATGGGGATCGTGATACTCCTGAGGTTGACTTTCCCAAACTTCCCTTCTGACATGGACACCTTTGGGAGCACCATGGTGCCCAAGAGTCTCAGGACTGGAGTAGAGGCACACAGGGCCAAAGGGTCACAGGACTCAGGGTGGTCACAGGGGCCCTGAGGTAATGCTGCAAGCTGCCTGAGGTCAGACAGACAGACAGCCTCACCTGTTTTTTTTTTTTGTTTTTGTTTTTTGTTTTTTGAGACAGGGTTTCTCTGTGGTTTTGGAGCCTGTCCTGGAACTAGGTCTTGTAGACCAGGCTGGTCTTGAACTCACAGAGATCCGCCTGCCTCTGCCTCCCGAGTGCTGGGATTAAAGGCATGCGCCACCACAGCCCGGCACCTGTATTCTTACTACACATGCACAATGCTGTATACATAATAAATAAATAAATCTTTTTAAAAAAATAAGTTTAACTTGAAGAATTGGTTCTGAAGATATCCAGACCAAGACATTGTCTCAGCACCAAGGCTAGATATCCCCCTGCTGATAGCCATTGTGCCAGACCCAACTCTTGCGGTGCACTGAAAGGCTTCCTGTATGATTTTCTCCCAGGTCTAGGGGAGTGGGTTGTGGTCATTTCCTCCATGGCTGCCTTATCCCTCGTACAAACCCAGGGATGATCCTCGTTGGTTCGGCACACAAGCAGGGGAAGAGGACTCTGTCACCTCCTCAAACAGGGCCAATTTCCCAGGTATCTGTATCTGTCACTCTATAGTCTTCATTCTGACTCAGCAGTTAGGGCAGTTGTCCGCTTACGCTGCCTTCACTGGCTCTTGGTGACTCATTATAGGGCTGGTTTCCAGCTGCTTCCACTCCAGAAGTTTCAGCAAGGCCTGCTGGCACAATGAACCGTGGTCACCTTAAAGTGGGTACTGTCATTGTGGAGTTTGACAGGGGAAGGTATAAATTTTGTCCCCAGAATGTGAGTCAAGGCTGTCATTAAGGGAATCCATGGGATGGGCTGGAGAGACGGGTCAGCGGTTAAGAGCACTGTCTGCTCTTCCAGAGGACCCGGGTTCAATTCCCAGCATCCATATGGCAGCTCACACCTGTCTGGAACTCCGGTTCCAGGGTTTCTGACATCCTCACACAGACATGCATTCAGGCAAACATGCCAATTTAAAAAAAAAAAAAAAAAGACACAGGACTTCCAGGGAAGAAAACCAGCAGGGCTGTGAGCAGACTGTTACCAGTCCTAACTATAAAGGTATGCTGTACACCCCTCCCTCAGACAGCCAGCGCACCCCTGCCCAGCTGTGCAGGGACTTGGTCTCTGGATAAGAAGGCTCAAATTGGGCAGCCAATGTCACGCGCTCCTGAGAGGAGTGTGACTCACAGATACCTTTCCCCTTTTTGCAGAGGCAGCTGATGGAGCATTCCAGAGCCAGACTGTGCAGGGCAGCTACAGGGTGGTGTCTAAAACCTCTGTGGCTGGGATTGGTGGATTAGTCAAACAACTGGAGGCTCTTAGGGGAAGTAATGAAGGTTTAGCAGACTGGATTGCCCAGTTCCCCCAGGTACCCAGAAGCCAACCGCCTGGAATTTAACAACAACAACAACAAAACCAAAAGCACTTCCCTAAGGGGCTTCAGACTCTGAAGTTGAATTTTTGACTGACCAATTCCGCAGCCTATGCTGGATTACCTAGCACCTCACAGCCCCTGAGTACATGTCACTGCTGGTGACATTACCAGACTTCTTTTTCTTTTTCTGGTTTGGTTCAGTTTAGACTTGTGCCACCCCTTCTGGCCTTGAATACACTATGTAGCTCAGACTGGCTTTGGACTCAAGGCAAACAATCTGCCTTAGCCCCCAGAGGTTGTGTTACTATGGCAAATTTGTGTTGAACTCTTCATTGTTGCTGTTGTTGAGACAGTGTCTGGCTGTCTCGCTAGGTAATACTTTACCCCAGAACTATGTTCCCAGCTCTGGACTTTGATAAATTGGAATTGGGTATGGTAATACAAGCCTGAAATCCCAATGCTTAGGAGCTCAGGCAAGAGGAGTTTTTTTTGTTTTTGTTTTTGTTTTGAGATGGTGTTTCTCTGTGTAGTTCTAACTGTCCTGGAACTTGCTCTGTAAACCAAGCTGGCCTTGAACTCTGCCTCTAGTGTGTTGGGACCACTAAAGGTGTATGCCATCACTGCCCTGCTGGCAAAAAGATTGAAAGTTTGAGGGCTACAAAATGCTGGAGGGCTGGATGGTGGCTCACACCTTTAATCTCAACACAGGCAGAGTCAGGTGGATCTCTGCAAGTTTGGGGCCAGCCTGGTCTACAAAGCAAGTTCCAGGAGAGGCTCTAAAGCTACAAAGAGAAACCCTATCTTGAAAAACCAAAAAGGAAAAAGAAAAAATGTTGGAGGGAAACCTTTGAATATTTTTTTTTTTGAAGCTTGAACTTCCTCATTCTGTTTCCCAAATGCAGGAAGGACAGAAATTGCCACCACTGCAGCTTTGTGTAAATGCTTTAGCCCATTCTCCAGAAAGTAGAAATTCTAAGATCACAGACTAGTAACCTTGTAAGTCCATACTATCTGAGAGAATCAGGGACAGAGGTCGGTAATTCCAGGCTTTGTTCTAACATCGACCACAAAGGGACTTGAACAGCCCACCGTGGCTCCTGTTGAAAGTTGAGGAATACCAGGCAAAGGCCTCAGCTCAGAACACACAATTCCCAGGAATACTGTCTGGAAGATTTGGGGAACTCCGACTCAAACAGAAATCCCGAACTCAAGAACCTCTGTGCTCCAAGTGGCCAAGGCTGCACATGCGAAGAGTGCCCGGACCTTGTCTCATTGGAGGTGTTCACTGACGGGTGGACGGGCGGGTCTGTGGGTCCTCCCTGCTGCTCTGTGGGTGGCACCTTCACTCACACGCTTGCTTGCGATCCTCTGAGCTGGGAGTGCAGACGAAACTTTTCCGCAACACACGAAGAGATAATCTTCACGTACAAGCGGTGGGGTGAGGTGGGGTGTCTATCACCCAGCTACAGCAAAGAATGTTTAATTTCCCTGCTTTAGGGAAGCAAGTTAGAAGACATGGGACCTGACTCTTTGTAAGCCCTGGAGATGCAGAGCCACAGAACCATCCGTAACAGATTCTCTCAGGACTGGGGTACACAAACTCAGGGAGTAGCCTCTAAGCACTGAGGGATGGTGGAAACACCCCTGCCAGGCAGGGAGCTCTCATTCAGTGTGTCCTCGGCTTTACACCTAAAGGGTGTGTAACATGTTGGCTTGGTGCTGGCTGAAGAGGGGCCAGGTGATGTAAGGTCAGCTGACTACATTGCCTTCCCAGCTCCCAGTCTGCCAAGGAGCTACCCAGTTTCGGGCCTCCCGTGACCACCTAGTAGGTTGGGTTTCCCTGCTTCATGCCCTAGCTCCCAGCACTTTTGAGGGTGAGTTTCTTAGAAATAGGGTCATTGTCAGTAAAAATGGATAGGGTGAGGTCACACTGGAGTAGGGTGTACCCTAAGTCTTTGTAAGAATGTCTATGGACGGCGTCTTTATAAGAAGAAATCCGCACCAGATATGATGGCACATGCCTATAATTCCAGCACTTTTTTTTTTTTTTGAGGAGGCTCAGAGAGGAGAATTACGAGTTCAAGGCTGGCCAACCTGGAAAACAACCACCTTTACTAAAGGAAAATAAATTTGAATGGGGTCGTTCAGTGTGGTGGTGCACATCTGTAATCCCGGCAGTTGGGAACTGACGGCTGGGGTGCTCAGGAGTTTGCCTGAGTCCCAGTTCAAAAGGGAGTTCCCAGCCAGTGCCTCTGTCTGGAAAACAAACAAACAAGGTGGGGTTAGTTAGGACGTGGACACAGGAATAGAAAGAAGCCGTTAGAGATGAATGGGCAAATATTTTTAGAAGCCAAAGAACACCATGGACTGGACTGACTTCTGGAGGCTGGGAAGCCTGGAGCAGAGGCTCCCTCAGAACCTCTGGAGTCCTCCCCGGTCTCAGGCTGCCGGGCTCAGGAACCATGAGAGCGAACGCTTGTTTTTCTGTTTTGTTTTTTTTGGGGGGTTTATTTTTCGAGACAGGGTTTCTTTGCATCTTTGAAACCTGTCCTAAAACTAGCTCTGTAAACCAGGCTGGCCTCGAACTCACAGAGATCCGCCTGCCTCTGCTTTCCCAGTGCTGGGATTAAAAGGGGTGCACTACCACCGTCCGGTGAGAGCAAACCCTTCTTTGAGAGTTGAGACCCGGGTCTGTGTGACTTGGTCACAGCAACCCCAGCCAGCCATTAGCTTTCAGGAAGTCAGGGGAACCTGTAGAGTAGGATTATCCACAGCTCCATAACCAAGTTTCGGGGCTCCTCTGGCCCAGCTGTATTCCTGCATTCCATCTACCAGGTAGTCTCATGCTCCCAAGCCAAGCACCACCTGAGACCTTGGCTGAAGCTGTTGCAAAAGCAAGACAGAAGCCGGGCGGTGGTGGCGCACACCTGTTTCCCAGCACTCGGGAGGCAGAGACAGGCGGATCTCTGTGAGTTCGAGGCCAGCCTGGTCTACCAAGGGAGTTCCAGGACAGGCTCCAAAGCTACAGAAAAACCCTGTCTCGAAGAAAAAAAAAAAGCAAGACAGAGTCTGCAGGAAACTAACGTGTGGGGTCCTTCTCTTTCCTTACCTGTAATGGGCACCACCTGATCTCTTAGGAATGGACTGGATGACACCTTCAACATAGTCTCTAGGAGACTGTCCAGACCCCAAAGCAGCGTGTGCGTGCATGTGTGTGTGTGTGTGTGTGCGCGCGCACGTGCATGCACACACATGCAAGGCGGGTGCTCAGGACTGGTAGTGTTGGCCTGCAGGACTGAGATCCTAGCCAAGGCAGCAGCAGTTCTTGTCAGTACGATACACCCTGAAGCGGTTCTGGGAATCTTCTCTAGAAGATACAAGGGAAGGTTAAGAGCGACATGTTGGGAAATGAACAGCGCTGAGACCTCCTAAATGATAATAGATCAATGCTTTTCAGATGGCGATAGGGCTCAGCTTCCAGCAGGTAAACAGGTAAGCCATCCTCCAAGCTTGGCTCCTCCTGATGCCCTTGAGCCCACTTCCACGGCTTTTCCCGTGGGCTCTCTCCTCGTCCTTCTCCTAGCCCTCTACAAGGCACCTTCTAGGTCCAGCTGCGGACAGGGTGTAGTAGCCAGGAAGGATCTGACCCCTTTGGCCGGACATAGCAACAGGTGTGCCGAAAGATGAGCCACTAAACATGATCCTGTGCTCCGGGAGGGGGGAGCAGCTCGGTTTCAGCCCCTCGCGCCTGCAAGCATGACCGAGCAGCTTTATATAGCCCCGCAAGCCCTATATAAGCTGGAATTGAGGTTCTGTCAAGCCAGAGAGCCTACACACCAATCTGGTCTGGCTGGCATACTTCCCATTCATACCTACTGAAGTAGGGGCCCCACAGAGATAGTCCACCCCAACCCCCGGGATGCCCAGCAGAACTGCCCGCTATGCTCGCTACAGCCCCAGACAGCGGCGGCGGCGGCTGTTGGCCGATCGCAGCGTGCGTTTCCCTAATGATGTTCTCTTCTTGGACCACATCCGTCAAGGTGACCTGGAGCAGGTGGGGCGTTTTATCCGGGCTCGGAAAGTCTCCTTGGACACTATCCACCCCTCAGGTGAGTACGAGTGGCCGGACTGGTCTGTCTATAAAGAGGTAGGGGAAATTCTATGCAGAGGGTTACAGCTTTGACCCTGTCTTCCCACCATGCCCAGGCCTGGCCGCTCTGCATGAAGCTGTGCTCTCTGGAAACCTGGACTGTGTAAAGTTGCTGGTCAAATATGGTGCAGACATTCACCAGAGAGATGAGACTGGCTGGACACCTCTGCATATCGCTTGCAGCGATGGGTACCCTGACATAGCCAGGTGAGAGTATGGAATAGGGCACAGAGGCTCCATCCCACTTCCTCCAGGCTTCAATTGGTCTCCAGCATGTGAACCCCCAAAGATAGCTCTGACGGTGTAAGCAGCAACTCTGAGGGATCCTGGCAGTTTCTATCCGATTGCAACATTAGAGCAAACTGGAAAATCTGGCCATAGCTTCCAAGGGGTCAGGTTTCTCCCTCCTCTGCCTGGAAAAAACAAAAACAAACAGGTGACCCCCAAATTCTAGCCCTCTGTTCCTGGGAGGGCTGAGTAGGCTTTAACCAACAGCCCTTCACACCCCAGGTATCTCATCTCTTTGGGAGCAGACAGGGATGCAGCCAACGATGATGGCGATCTGCCCTCCGACCTTATTGACCCAGACTTCAAGGACTTGGTGGAACTCTTCAAAGGAACCAGCATGGATTGAGGGACTGAGCCAGCCCTGCCCTTGGGTTTGTGCCTCCCTGGAAGAGAGGCAAGCACCTTGCCCTAGGGGCCAAGGTGTGCGCACTGAGCGTGCCAGGGAGGCAGCCAGGATGCTAGGACTTGTCGTGGGGGTGCGACTTCCCCTGCCCCCAAACCCATTTTCTGTGGCCTGCCTTTTTTTCCAGGTTTTGCTTTTTTGTTTGTTTGTTTTTTCCTTTTTTTATGATACTTTTTACTTTTTCAATAAACGTGATTTCCAAGCTGTGATGATGACTAATTAGCGCGGTCCAGTGCCAAACCATCGCCACGCACGCTGAGATGCGGCTTCGTGGCGGTGCAACGCCTCGGGGTAGAGCGGCTGGGACCCGGGCCGCCCCTGTCCCGGTCCAGCCGTCTCCTTTCTCAGACACGCGGGGAAAAAAACCTCCCCAACCCCGCGTTTCCGGGACGACCTCGCGCGCCTCCGACCTCGCCGTACCCCGTGCGCCAGTGATCACGTGGCCCGCGCCGTGCGCGCCTGCGCGGCGGCGTCACTTCCGGCCAGCCCACTGGCAGCGGCGGCG
>NC_022014.1:83654087-83677231 GCF_000317375.1 Microtus ochrogaster | reverse complement strand
CCGCTCCGCCCCGCCCCGCCCTGGTGTCGCTGGGTCGCCCGGCCGGCGCGGGGAGAGACGAGGCCGGTGTCGCCGCGGGGTGCGGACGTGGCAGCAGCCCGGAGGAGCCTCTCTTGCCGGGCCTCCCGCGGGGAGACGACGCCCGCAGTCCCGGGGCAGCCTCCCTGCGGGCTCTTCCCGCTTCTGAGCCGCGCAGGCCCGGCTCTCCAACCCGCGCCCGTGTCTTTGCTCGTTACCTGCCCTGCCCACATCGCTTTTGTGCAGATGCAGTGGCTCTGCGCAAGTCCAGTCCACAAGGTGGACTGGATGGATGGTGGCCGGAAGTCCCGTGCCCCTGTTGACAAAGCAGTCCTGGTTCTGGGGCGATCAACCCTCTGGATGGCACCTTTCAGACAGAGGACAAGCTCAAGCAAAGGTCTCCAGTGAGTTAGGATCAGCTGTGAACTTGTGGCTGGGGAGTGTCTAGGGCAGAGAGGGACGCGCGCGCACACACACACACACACACACACACACACACACACGACGCGGGGGGCGGGGTAGCAGGAGCCAGGTCCTCCAGAATGAGGGGCCTGGGAATACTGTGGTTTGCTAGCCCAGGGAAAGAAGAGGCTAACCTGACATTCTAGGTCATCATCCGGAAGCACATCTGTCACAGCACAGCGTCCCTTGCTCGTTTGGTTAGTCATTAAGTAAAGGCCTCATAATCTGTAAAGGACACAAGACATGGAAGGACAAACCAGAAAAATTTGAAGCAGGGACTGATGGCACCTGTCTGTAAGCCCAGAACTTGGTGAGGTAGAGTCAGGAGGATCAGAAGTTTAAGACCAGCCGGGGCTATATGAGACCTCTTTTTCTAAAAGGGACGGGGAGTGGAAGGAAGAAGACAAAATTTGGATAGCAGAAATTCCAAAAGAACAATAATGGCCAGTCTTTGCACCGTTAGTTCCGGTGGGGGACCCCTGTTGTCGCTTTCTTGGGCAGCAAAGTATGTGCCACCTACCATCATGTCCCTGGCATGTTGAATGCGTTTAGAAAAGTTGAAGTGGGTTTTGGATCCCCCTGCAGCTTGTCCTGTCTCCTCAGTTGCCTTCTAGGAAGTCCCTGAAGGCCTTGGGTCTCTTAGAAGCTAATGGTTCTGCATAGAATAAACCCATTCAGTAAGAACTCCCCGTGGGATAGAGGACTGTGAGCAGCCCCGCATGGTGTCACTGGGAAGCGGGCATTTCAGAGTGGAGAGGAACCTGATGTAGCATGCAGACAGGAATTGAGGCAAGCTCGGGGAAAATCAGCATCCAGCACCCCAGCCAGCAGCTGCAGCCGTGAAGCTTTGGGTTGGGTGGGGGCTGGGAGAGCACCTGTGCTAGGTGACAGCTGCTTCATCCTCTGCAATAGGCTCTCCAGATGTCTTCTTCCTGTGATAGGAACACGGATAGTATATAAAGTTCCAAGCCCAGGAACTGCCTTATAGTCCTCCCTTGGCAAGGGTCTGCTGTGGCGTGTATGGTTCTCAGCCCCTGGACCTCCACCTTGTTTAAGTATGAACTGCACCACATCTTCTTTCTCATTCCCAGTGGTCTGTAGCATCCCTTTAGTTACTAGTTTCCACTGGGATGGGGCAGTATGGCTCTGTCGTGTCCATTACCCTGTTGGCTGAAGATCCAGGCTTCAGGTGGCTGTGCATTCGTTGGAGCAGGAGGACTTGGTAAACTGTCTGTGGTGACCACTTCCCTTTCAGCCGGGAAGCCAAAGCCCTTGTCTGGAGGCCCCGGAGAGAAGATTAGGGAGTAGGACTTTTAAAAGGAGGCCATGGAGAAACTGGAGGGAGAAAGAAAGACTTGGTCTGACTTTAGGTGGGACCGTGTTTATTCATGGAGAGCGCTTTGTACCCAGCAGTGCAGATGGCCAAAATGCCTGCAGAGGAAGATGGGATGTGGCCCCTTATAGAGGCGGACTGTACTTCCATGGTCGCAAGGGAAGCTGGGAGATGTAGTCTTTCAGCAGGAAGCAAGTTTACACCTGATTGCTCTGGGGGCTGTGGTATAGTAGCTGGTGACACAGGAGACGCACATCAGTGCACAGCCCAAGTGGTTCCCCTGAGCAGGGCTGAGAAGTGTCAGGAAGCTGTGCTGCCACTTCAGTCTGCAGTGGAGTCGGGAAGCTGGGGCAGCAGGGATGAGTGTGCAGGTCAGAAGAGGGCAGGGCCACAGTAGGGATGTGTCACTGAGGGTCATCACGTCTGAGATACCATCATTGTTAGTTGTGTCTTATTTAAGAGTTCCCCCCAAAAACAAAACACACACACACACACAAAGCACCACCATCAACAACAAAAAACCCAAAAAGTGTGTCTACAAACACAGCAGAGCTTGGTGGTAGCACAGGCTCGTAGCCTAGCTACTCAGGATGCCGATGCAGGAGGATTGCAAGTCCATGGCTTAGTTACAGTAAGTTCAAAGACAGCCTGGGCAAATTAGATCCTCAGAAGTAAGGAAGGAAGAGTTTACACCTAAGGTAGCACAGTTGCCTAGCGTGCACGAGGCCCCAGAGTTATGGACTTTGATGTTCAGAATTATTAGGACAACCGCTTTGAGAGATACAGAGAAAAGAGGTTGTGGGTTGTGCCAGGCATAGTGGTAGTTTATGCCTGCAGTTCCAGCCCTGGGGGCTGAAGACAGAAGAACCAGGAGGTCATGGCTGGCCTTGACTACACGGTGATTTTGAGGCCAGCCTGGGCTTCCTGTCTTTAAACACAAACAGCAAAAAGACCCAAAAAGTACTGTGGAGTTGATGGAATGAGGGATATATGGCTGGGGCATTGAGACACTTGTAACAGAAGAAAAGCAGGGCTAGAAAGTATTGGGCGTGGAGCTCGGGGTGGCCTTGCCCGACCTCTGCCCCTGCTGCCATCCTAGTGGGAGCCCCAGGGGGTAGAGGCCTGGATACTGCATGAATTCTTGTGCAGTAGGGTTCTTTCCCTGGCTGCTCACTCACAATGGATGCCCTTTCTTAGACCATCACCCCGTTTACCTGGGCTGCTGGGCAATGGCCTGTGATCTCAGAGACCCTGCAGTGTGTTCAAGTTTGTGGACATCCATGTGCTTCTGCAGACTCTGCCATTATTAGTCCATTGTCCCCGTTTTGGTGCTGGATCCCGACACATTCAGCCTTTTTAGAGACCCTGCTCGCTTGGTATCATGTTACTTCATTCCTCGCCAGGAAACATGCTCAGGTTTCTCTGCTTCACCAAACAGAGCCTGCTGCCAGCAGGGCTGGAGCACCCAGGCAGAGGGCATTGGAGGATGTGACCACCAGAGCCCAAGGCAGCAGAGAGTAATGGCCTGGGGGACAGGCACTACCAAGCAGCAATGACAGAAAAAGGATGCTTGGTCCCTGGAACTAAAGCCAGGGTTAGCCCCAAGCACTGCCCTGCTGTGTCCTGGCTGTAACTGGAGCTCCCCAGCTCATCTCGCTGCCCCCATCACACCTCAGAGGGCTTTCCTTGTGCTGATGTCCTGGGCTGGCAGCTTTTGGAAAGACTAAGACAGTGGAGGCAGGGAGCCAGGTTCAGGGAGAGAACAGGTTCTAGAGCTCTTACAAGAGCTGACGTGATGCTGTCAAGGTGTCCACCCATCTGAAGAGTTAATGACGGCTCACTGACCATAGAAGAGCCTTTGAGAAAGCCTGGTATGGCATGCTTGGGACTGTCTGGGTCTCCTTCCTCTTCAGCATTTGGGGTTGCCCTATCTGGACCAAGGCCAGGCTTAGAACTAACCTTGTATGACTGGTTTTCTCGTCTTGGACATGTGTCCTCAGCTGGTTAATTATGAGATTCTGACCCTAAACATAGATACCCTACCCATTCGGCAGCAAAAATCCTCTGGCCTATAAAGAGGTTGCACCCCAGGTTCCAGTCACTGGGTCGGGCCAGGCCTGGCTGCTCCCTCCAGGGATGTCTTCCTCCTGGTCTGCTTTGTTTTTGTTCTCTAGTGTCCTGGGGTCACTGGTCAGATGTCCCTGAGCTAGGAAAGCGGATTTTCTCATGGTGCAGTTCCCACGGACAGCGGGGAAGCCGAGTCTTAGGCTTTGCAGAAGAATGCACTGAGTCCTAGTAGCCCTCCGAGGCAGAGCTGGGGTCTGCAGACTGAAGACAGGAGTGGGTGCGTGATGGGGCTGAGCGCATGGCCTCAGTGGCCTGACTAGCTGTTCAGGATTGCTTGGATCCACTGACGACTCAAGCCTAAGGGTCCTGGTGGACTCAGGGCCGCAGAGGTGGTTCCTGTTTCTGCTGGAAGGGTGACATGTGCAGTGCTTTGGGTTTCTGTTCCACAGGCCGCAGGATTCAGCAGCCAAGCACCAGGACCAGACACCCAGCGATGACCAGGTGGGTGTTAAGTTTATGTGGGGGGGGGTTGGGACCCCACCACCCCCACTATCGCTTCTCACACTGGAGCTTCCCCCAGCTCGCCTGTCTCCAGAGTTGTCTACAACGGCAAGAGGAACAGCAGTCCCCGCTCCCCCACCAACAGCAGCGAGATCTTCACGCCGGCACACGAGGAGAATGTGCGCTTCATTTATGAAGGTTGGTGCACCAGTGCCTGTGGTCTGCTTCTGCTGCCTGCTGTGGGTCTTCCCGCACCAAGAAAAGGCGTGGGCGATGGGTGGAACCAGAAGAGGTGGGATCTCTGAGTCGGTCCTCAGGCCTAGAAGCTTCCCTGGGAGAGTAACTAGCTGTGATCACAGTGTGGTGTGGTTGAAATTGGAGGAGGGACTGGGTGGGACCCTCTAAGGCACTTGTGTGTCCTTCTGTAGTGGAGGAGGCCATGGCACAGGAGGGACAGGCAGGAGAAGCTGATGCAGAGGGCTCTGCAGGACGGGGAAACTGGTGGAGGCGGGATGGGTACCGCTGAAGGAGATAGCCGTCTGCTTGGCCCAGCGTCGGGCAGACCCTCTGCACCTGTGCTGTGGGCTGAGGGCTGCAGGGCCCTGACCCACTGTCCTGTCGCAGCCTGGCAGGGTGTTGAACGAGACCTGCGCAGCCAGCTGTCTGGTGGAGAGCGGGGCCTAGTGGAGGAGTATGTGGAGAAGGTTCCCAACCCCAGCCTGAAGAGTGAGTGGGGGGACCTGGGGAGCCGCACTGCTGTCCTTCCCAAGGCTCCTGGGTTGGTGCCGTGGAGACCGGGTGGGGTTCTGTCCCAAGCACCAACCAGACTGTCTCCTGACAGCCTTCAAGCCCATTGACCTGAGTGACCTGAAGCGCAGGAACACGCAGGATGCCAAGAAGTCCTAGAGTGCCTGGCGCCCCTCCCCTGGCCTCCGGAAGATCAGGGTGCACTTGATGTTGGTTTCCTCTGCTCCTGGGAGGGGGGAGAGTGCTCTAGTGGGCTGTAGTCCCCAGGGCCAGCAGGATTGGTGACCAAGGCCCTTCCTTTCCTTTCCAGGGTCTCAAGTTGCCCTGTCACTGGGGGAACAGGGGTCTGGCTATGTCAGCCCTTATCCCTTTCCCCTGCCAGCTGCATCTTGGGTAGCACCTGGCCCTGCCTACCCAGCCCTCTCTGCTGTTACCTGCCATGCCTCGCGCCTCTCCTTCCTGGCCACCTAAGGTCAGAAAGGAAAAAAGGGACCTCTCTTCGGCTGTTGGGACCTCGAATGACCGGAAATCAGGACTGTGCAATCCCACCTGCATCCAGTGTGGCTCTCTCCGTGGAGCCTGGACGTTTGGGGAGCTCCCTCATCCCACTGTCCATCTCGCCCCTTTCTTGCCTCAGTTTCAGAGTGGAGTCAACTCTGAGCCGAGGACAGTGCTGGCTCCTGAAGGGGCCTCTGGCGACCAGACCCGGTCTCCTGGTACCTGTAGCCCTGTGGCCACAGCAGCGCCCGTGAGCAGGGGCACTGAGGCTGACCTTGAAGGAGTGGTGCTGCCAGGCCTGTCCTGGCTTTCTGGGGTGTACTGGGAGGATCACCAAGGCCCCCTTTTTTGTGCCCTCTTGAATCCAGGTGTCTGTGTTGGAGACAGAGACTGAGGGTCTGTGAATAAAGGCTGGTGGCACTGGACGTGGCTTCTTAACAGTCTGTCAGGCCCTGTGAACCCCCCCCCCAAACCCCGCAGTCTGTTAAGTGTAAAACCAGCTCCTCGCGTTATCCAGGCTGCCCTCCTGTGGAGCCCTGAGTGTAGTTAGCACGCTTCGGCCACCTTGAGCTGCTGGCTTGGTCTATGGGCTGTGAGGAGCATGGGCTCCTCCGCTGTCCCTGGGCAGCTGCTGGGCCCAGGAGAGGCCTGACTGCATCTGACCTTCAGTTGTGGAACCAGCCCTGGAATGCTCCTGGTCCTGAGAAGATGCCAAAGTGGAATTTATTTCAGGACCATGCTTTCCCAGAAGAGTATTCCGGGGCTCGAGTGGCCCCTAGAGACATCTCCTGGGTGTGGGTTGGGCAAGACAAGTCTCCTCAGGGAGGTGCAGGCCATACAGGCCGGTGATAAATAGCTGTGGGAGGTGCCGAGCCACCCATGACTTGGCATTGTTAGTTCTCTGGGGCTCTGTGTCCTAGGCTGTGGGTCACCCAATCGGCCTCCCATTGTCAGGACTGGAAGGGATCAAGCAAAGCCCTAACCTGAGAATATCCTGCCTCCTAGTGGTGTTGATTCGAGTCCAGGTGCACTTCAGGGTTGCCCGGCTTTTTCTGCAAGGGTAGTGGGCTTGAACTCCAACTGGGCTGGTGCCACCCACATGACCTTCAGCTGAGCTGTCATATCCCAGCCTCTTAGTGCTCGGTTCTCATGTGGTTTCCCAGGCTAAGTACCTGTCGCCACTGTCAGTCACCATGGGTTCTCTTGATGAGGTAATCCCAGTATAGAGAGCTCAGTACCAGACAGCTCTTGGACATACCTAAATGCCCCTGAAATGTATCAGAGCCTTATAACTGGGCTCCTACCAAGTGGATCAGTTCTGTATTGGCCTGTGGGTTCTCCTGCCTTCTTCCCCAGTGACCCCAGCCCCCTAGGCCTATGTGGTTTGCCTCTCTGTTCCCCAAAAATCCCTGCCTTGTACTCAGTGCTAGCTGGAGTCCATTGTAAACCCTGGGAGGGCTTTCGAGGGACTTCCCAGTACCCGTGCCCACTGCACGGGGCCTCGCGTGCTGAAGGATCCCAGGTCAAAGCTGATGGGCCTCTCAGGTCAGATGGTGAGCAGGGGTGGGGCACCTGCTTGGAGGACTCAGGAAGGTTTGCCATTGTTACGTGGCCCCCAAACCGCAACAAGCCAATCTTCCCTGCTGAGGGCTGCCCCAGGGTCCCCACCTCCTACTGCCCATCCACCCTGGTATGGCCTTTGCCTCCGTCTGCCTGTGGAGAGAGGGGCCAAGGTTCTGGGTATGGATGCCTGCAACGGGTCTCCCATCCACCCTGTTGCGGGCTTTGCATCCCTCTGCCTGCAGAGAGAGGGGTCAGGATCTGAGTACAGATGCCTGCAGCGGTCTCCCATCCACCCTGGTGCGGGCCCATCCTGAAGCTGCTCTGTCGCCATCCCGAGGGCTCCCAGGCTTAGTAGTGGGTTGTAGGGTGAGCAAGAGGGTGAGTGTGCCCCTCCACCTGTGCTGTTTACAGATGGCCACACAGCACAGTTGGCTTTCAGCCAGTGCTGACAAAATTGCATATAAAACTAACGTGGAGTTGCTTTTTAGAGATAGGCCTGGAACTCTCGCAGATATCCTCTGCCTCCCATGTTCTGGGAATTAAAGGTGTGTGCCACCACAGCCTGCCATGCTTGAGTTTCCATTTATCGATTGTCCACTTCCTGCTGCACCCCTAATATAAAGCTTGGGCCGTTCCTGTCTGATGTCTTTTCTATAGTTTTTTTTTTTAATTGTATTTATTATAAGATTAAAAAAAAAACCCAGGTGGTGGTGGCGCACACCTTTAATCCCAGCACTCGGGAGGCAGAGGCAGGCGGATCTCTGTGAGTTCGAGACCAGCCTGGTCTACAGAGCTAGTTCCAGGACAGGCTCCAAAGCCACAGAGAAACCCTGTCTCGAAAAACCAAAAAAAAAAAAGAAAAAGAAAAACGAAACATCCCCCCCTTTTTAGACATCTTTTTTTTTTTTTGACAGTAAAGTGAGAGGTACAAACTGTCTTTATTATGGGGATTTAAAGGAAATGGGGTTCAGAGGGAAACAGACTCACGGAATAACAGACCAGCTGCAACCCACTGTCCTGCTGCTCTGCCCTGGGGAGAGGCGGCCAACCACAGAGCTCCCAAGAAGGCTTCTCTCAGCTTATCAGACCACGCCCTGAGGGCCGGTACCCCAAAAGCTATTGGCTGAATGAATTCCCACAACAAAACAATCTCACTGTGTAGCTCCGGCTATTCTGGAATTCCTATGTCACCATGTAGACCATCTGGCCTCAGAGTCATGAAGATGCATCTATACTATAATGCAAGTTGTGTGCGTGCGTGTGTGTGTGAGTGCGTGTGTGTGTGAGTGAGTGTCCGTAGAGACCCAGGGTACACGATGGATCCCCTCGACTGGTAGCTATAGTCAATTGTGAGCTGCTTGGTAGAAGTGCTGGGATCTGAATTCCAGTCCTCTGCAAAACAGAAAGTGTTCCTCACCACAAAGCCATCTCTCCAACCCCCACAGTGGTTTTTCTCCTGTCTTATTCTTCTTGAGACAGGATCTCAAAGTGGCCTCACCCCTGCTATGTAGCTGAGGTAACCTTGAATTTCCAATCCTTCTTCCATCCAGCTTTGTGAATGCAGGGGCTGTAGGCGCGTGTCCCTGCATCTAGTTTATGCTGAGGACCATGCTAGGCAGGTACTCTCTACAACCGAGTCCCCGCCCCACCCCTCCTAGATGGTTCTGTTTTCGCTACAGTTTTGGCTACATCAAGATTGAATGGTTACATTCTGAAGTTTCTGTTTGTATTCAAAAGCCAAAGACATGGTAAATTGTTTTTTGTATTTTCCCCCTTGGAATTGCTAATTACCATCTTTTGCCATCTGCCTCATTTTCTTTCTCTTTTTACCTTTTTTGTGTGTCCTTATGTGTATACATGTATGTGCATGTTCTCGTATGTGCAAGCACATGTGTATGTGCAGGAGTGGAAGCTTGGGAAATGCTTAAGGCCACCTGCCTCCTTTGAGACAGGTCTTTTATTGGCCGGAAGCACTTGTCAGTTAGGCTAGACTGGCTGGCTGGTTTCCCAGCACTGGGATTGCACTTACCCAGCATGCATTCTGCACTGGGATTGCACTTACCCAGCATGCATTCTGCACTGGGATTGCACTTACCCAGCATGCATTCTGCCTTACTTGTGGAATTAACCACAGATTCATACACCTATACCCTCTGCCCTTTAGGGCTTTGTTGTCTGTGTGTTTGAGACAGAGTCTTTCTACATAGCCCTGGCTGTCCTAGAACTCACCATGCAGACCAAGCTTGCCTCAAAATCACAGAGGTCTGCCTGCCTCTGCCCTCCTAAATGCTGGGATTTAAGGTGTGCACTGTGGCCTACAGCCAGCACCTGTTGAAGGGAAGCCACTTGTTTGTTTCCTGGCCGCCCTGCAGCTCAGACACAAAATAATCACCCAGAAACTATATTATTTAAAACACTGCTTGTTCCATTAGCTCTAGCTTCTTATTGGCTAACTCTTACATCTTAATTTAACCTATTTCTAGTCATCTGTGTATGGCCACGTGGCTGTAGTTTACCGGGTAAAGTTCCCAGCGTCTGTCTCTGGTGGGGCTACATGGCTTCTCTCTGACTCCGCCCTTCTCTCTCTAACATTCGGTTTAGGTTTCCCTGCCTGACAAAGTTCTCCCCTATCAGGCCAAGGCGGTTTCTTTATTAGCCAGTGGTGTTCACAGCACACATCACCTCACATCACCTCCTTTTCTGTTTAAATGAAAAAGAGGTTTTAACTTTTCTTTTTTTTTTTTTTTTTTTTGGTTTTTTCGAGACAGGGTTTCTGTGTGGCTTTGGAGCCTGTCCTGGAACTAGCTCTGTAGACCAGGCTGGTCTCGAACTCACCGAGATCCGCCTGCCTCTGCCTCCCGAGTGCTGGGATTAAAGGCGTGTGCCACCACCGCCCGGCTAGGAGGTTTTAACTTTAACATAGTAAAATTACATATAACAAGACAGGTATCGGGCTGGAGAGATGGCTCAGTGGTTAAGAGCACCGGCTGCTCTTCCAGAGGTCCTGAGTTCAATTCCCAGCAACCATATGGTGGCTCACAACCATCTGTGATGAGATCTGGCGCCCTCTTCCGGCGTGTGGGCATACATGGAGGCAGAATGTTATATACATAATAAATAAATCTTTAAAATAAAAAAAAGACAGGTATCAAGCAAGAATTACAGTTATAATATTTATATATACTTTATATTTTATCATGACCAAGGGAAACTACCTTTCTTTTCTTCAACTTCTTCAAAGACTCCAGAAAGATATAATATTACCTAAGCAAACAGGAAGTGCATTGTGAGCAATTTCCAAAACTCTAGCATTGACAGAGACATCTCACTGTATGAACAGTCACCCAAAGTTTTTCTGTATCATTGGGACAACCATCTTCAGCCTACAGGCCCATAGTATCTGGAAGACTTTTCCACGAAGCAGAAAATTTCAAAGACAGTTCAGTCACTTTCTTCTGTGTTCCACAGAATGTTTTGCAGATTTTCATGAAGCAGGAACCCCAAAGGATGGTCTCACCTTTAGGCAAGTTCAGCAGCCATTTCTCTGTGGGTCCTGCATGTCCAGTTCATCAAGCAGTCCAGGCAAAAGCAGTTTCTTGCCCAAATGGCTAATCAACTCCATAAGGAGCTTCTTCAATGCCCATCTTCCTTTTGAAGTAATTGGTGCTGCCAGGAGAGGTGTGTCTCACTGTCATGAAAAGTCCTAAATTCTTAAAGCATTTTAAATGCCATATTCTGTAGTCTTTGAAAAGTTTGAAGAATGCCTATCCATCTGAAATACATCACTTTACATCTAGAAAATCTTAACTAACATGACTACAAGCTTGACTATTATAGATGACTATCTATTAACCTATATTTCTTAATTATACATTAAATTTTTAAGATTTGTTTATTAATTATGTATATAGCATCTGCCTGCATGTATCCCTGCAGGTCAGAAGAGGGCACCAGATCTTATTACAGATGGTTGTGAGCCACCATGTGGTTGCTGGGATTTGAACTCAGGACCTCTGGAAGAAAAATCAGTGCTCTTAACCTTTGATCATTCTCTCAGCCCCATACATTAAATTTTTAAATGAGCTGCACAAACACAATACCTTAATCAAGAGCAGAAATATACATGTACACAGTATAACAAAATTGACGTTAAATTTGTATCAGTAAACCAAGATCCATGCAATTCAAATCTCTATAGAATATTCCCCTTTAAATGTAGGCAAACATTTATAAACAATATTTGGGGGCTGGAGAGATTGCTCAATGATTAAAAGTGCTACTTCTTCCAAAGGACCTGAGCTCAATTCCCAGCAACCACATGGTGACTCACAACCATCAGTAGTGAGATTTGGCACCCTCTCCTGACCAGCAGGCATACATGTACACAGAACACTGTATACATAATAAATAAATGTTTAAAATTTTTGGGGAATATGGGCATAGTTCTCTTCAAACTACTTCCTGCTGTTTGTTGGGCAAAGTATTTTTCTTTTGGGGGTGTTCATTGGCAATCTTTCAGAGGGTCTTGGTGAGTCAAACCACATTAGTCTGGAATTAATCCACAGGTTCTCATCCTCTGTGGAAACAAAAGAAGAACCTCTTTTCCAAAGCAATATTTCCTTAGACCCAAATTCTGAAGTCAAGATACCTTTATAATATACATGCTGGTTTAGCTTAGCAGCCCATACAATGAAATGTCTCTCTGTACTTAGCTCCTTCACAGTCAAAAAAATTCAAAGAAAGCACAATAATATACATAATCCAGACTATCTGTGAATTTTCCATCTTTACGTGGTTTATTTTTCTTTATTCCTTTTAATCTATGACTGTCTGTACTCTGTCTCTTTAACGACTTTACCTTTTTTAAAAAAAACTTTTTCTTCTTTTTATCACTATCTATACTTTTTTTTCTCTCTCCTAAGCCTACACTGTGACCCATTTAGAGGTCTTTTCCATGCAAATTTGTCTTTATTGGATATTTATAATTATTTTTTTGACCAGCAGTGCTTCTTAAAATGCTAAGCCTTTTTTATGAACTGAAGTGACACCATTGCTAGGGGACATGGCCCTGCCTGCTTGCCCTGCCCAGCCCAGCATGGCGGAGTTGTTGGCTGCCTCTGAGAGCCATGCTCACAGCCCATTTCTAGGCACACAGCCAGTCTGTGTTGCCGTTAAGCATGTTGTAGCACTCTGTTCACAAACCCCATTTAAATGCTCCATAGCCAGACCTCCAGATAGAGTCAGAGCCATTTGTCCTGGTGAACCAGGAAGCTGCTGCTTTTAAAACCGTGTGGCTTTTTTTCCCCTGCTACTGCTGAATCAGTAAGACCTCCCTTAGAGGAGCTGCAGCACGGCGCCAGCAAGCAGAGTCCATCAGGGGGAAAACATGGCCAAACTTTGTTTTTTAGTGTCTAGAATTCATTTCCAAGACCCCTCAGGGTTTTTTGGGGTTTTTTTTTTTGTATTTATTTATCATGTGTACAATATTCTATCTGTGTGTATGTCTGCAGGCCAGAAGGGGGCACCAGACCTCATTACAGATGGTGTGAGCCACCATGTGGTTGCCGGGAATTGAACTCTGGACCTTTGGAAGAGCAGGCAATACTCTTAACCACTGAGCCATCTCTCCAGCCCCCGACCCCTCAGGTTTTATGTGGATTTTGTCCACCATGTTGGCACACCGATTGTTGAGGGAGGCCGCTTGTTTGTTTCCCAGCTGCCTAGCAGCTCAGGCCCAAAATAATCACACAGAATTGTATTATTAAAATCACTGCTTGGCCCACTAGCTCTAGCATCTTATAGGCTAACTCTTAAATCTTAATTTAACACATTTCTAGTAATCTGTGTATCACCACGTGGCTATGACTTACTGGGTAAAGTTCCCAGCATCTGTCTCCAGAGGGGCTACATGGCTTCTCGCTGACTCCGCCCTTCTTTCTCCCAGCATTCAGCTTAGTCTTCCCTCCCCACCTACCTAAGTTCTGCCCTATCAGTACCATTGGTACTCACAGCATACAGAGGGGATCCCACATCAAGCACCTTCAGGGTTTTGTTGTTGTTATTGTTGTTGTTGTTGTTGTTGTTTGAAAGTCTCATGTAGCCCAGGCTGGTCTTGAACTTGCTATGTAGCCCCAGGTCTTGAATTCTTTATCATCCTGCCTTCTAACAACAGACACAACTCCATCGCACACATTCCTCTGGAACATCGAGCATTTATATGCCAGCCTCAGGACTGTATTTCTTCCATGTTCACATAGCTGCATCCCTCTGAGGCACCTGGGCATACTCACACCCTCTGCTGGACAGCACCCAACATTCCTGGGGGCGGGGAGACTGACATGCTGGACTGAGGGAGGGGAGAGAACCATGGAGCAAGGATGGGGTCCCCAGAAGCAAAAGTGGTCCTGGGTTGAACTGTCTGGCCATGGTTCACGCTCACTGGCTAGGTGGACCTGCCTGGCTCTCACCTCTTCCCCTGCCTGCACCAGCCTGCTCCAGTTCCCTCGGGGGCAGAGATGGGGACAGGGGTGAAGGAGGACAAGGACAGAGGGACTCAGGATGGGGAGGGCTGTCAGGAGGCCCTCAGCGACTGCATCCCCCAAGGCAGTCACCAACCCTGAGCTCAGCTGGCGTGAAGGAGAGTGTACACACTCATGTGCTGGTGTGGAGTGGCTTGGTGCCCACAGCAGGCACCCAGGCAGCTAGAGCTCAGGATCTGGGGCCGGAGCCTGGAGATCCGGGATGAGATGCAAGGTCAGAAACTCCCAGTCTCTAGCAGGTGCAGCGTTCCTTGCTGACTTCCAGCTCTGTCTCCCACCAGTTAGTCCTAGTAATTCAAACACCCACCTGGGCCAGAGGTGCACCAGTGCTCCCAAGTCAGCCTCCTTCCTTCCTGGCTGATCCCAGGCCCCCTTCAGGCCCCAGTGCTTGGCCTGGCAGGTGAGTCATTCTATTTACCTTTCCTGAGAGGCCTCCTGCCCCTTCATTTGTTTCAATTAGCCTGGCTCTGACTGAGCAGCTACAGCCCACGTGGCCCGATGCCGGCTGTGTGCACCCCTCCCCCAGGGTCCTGCATTTTCTACCACCAGAGGTACCTGGCTGGCTCCTTCCGCACCCTGTCTTCACACTCCGCTAGGCATCAGAGCACAGACCCAAGGGACAGCCCTAGAGGTGAACCTCAGTCCTTCACGGGTCCCATTCCTCCCAACAAGGCTCTGGCTTGCTCGCATGGCTGAGTCAAGAGCCTTTATCACAAACACTTCCTCAAGGGACAACTTAGACTCAGGGTGCTCCTGGAGGAAGCCCCACTGTGGTGACAACTGTTTCCTGGACTGTGTTAGCTTAGCCCTCTCCGCCTGGCCTGTTCCCATGCACAGCGGCTCCAGCCTCCCAGACTCCAGCACTGCCTGGGCGCTTCAAGCCCTGCTGTCCAGGATATGCACAGCAGCTACTACTCGACCCTTTATTGAAGGACATACATTGGGCACATGGGACATGCCAGCACACGGGAACACCACAGTTCATAGCATAACTCCTCCATCATATTCACCCCCACTCCATCAGTGTGGCCTGTGCCAGGGTCGGGACAGGTTGAGGGAGTGTGGACAGTGCAAGCTGCTGTCTGGCTGCGTTGTCTCTCCAGCCTGGTTCTGAGTTGTCCTGTAAGGCCCTTACTGAATCCAGCCTGGCTGGGCTCCCGTGGGGCTTCAGGTGGGGCTGTCAGTCAGCCCTGAGAGACTGCTGGCGATGGAGGTCTCCACAGAGGGTTTAGTCCCGTTGCAGCTGCCTGCAGTCACGAGCTGAAGTTTCTCACCAGGTTCACCGTGACTAGACCCTGCTGGGGCCGTGTGGTTGCCACGGCAGCTAGCCATCTGTTCCTCCTTAAGGGCTTTGCCTTCTCGCCATCGCCTCCAACGCCGCAGTAGCTCTGCCTGCACCTAGGGGAACCATGGGTAGGACCACTCTGCCATCCCAACTCGCTAGGGTCCTGCCTGGGTCACTCTGAGGTGACCAGCCTCAGTCTAAGCAGACCTAAAACACGGCAGACACCACAATGGGTACAGCAGGGCAGTTTGTCACCAGGGAAGGCGGGAATCACCTACACACTGAACTCCTTGAGGACCTGGAGGAACCTGACATCCAACACATGCAACCATAACAATGGGGAGGAAGCTCTGGTCATACTAGGGCATGGCCGGCCTCTCACCCGGCTCCAATCCTGGGGCCAGTCTCACCTACCTCCTTGTTGAGGAAACAGTAGAGAACAGCCACCAGCAGACCCTGGAGAAAGAGGGAGGTCAGGGGCGACACTCTGGGCCCGAGGTATGGGGGGTATGGCGGGGACTCACCTGGAAAGAACTGAAGAAGAGGTCGAAAAAGAGCTTGGTGGAACGGAGGGCGCCCTGGGCGTGCTCGTCAGTCACAAAGGCAAAGACCATCTCATGGACCCCCAGCAGAGGGATGAGGGTCAGCGTGGACCTGGCTAGCCTGCAGGGGCAGAGCCTGAGCGTCCTCACCTGCCGGGGCTCCTGGGCTCTCCCCACAAAGGCACCAGTCCCCAACCCCAACCCTCTTTGGCCTGGGCCCTGGCTTTTGCCCATGCCCACCGGAACTTGTAGTCAGCATAGTGCATCTGCCGGGCACGCAGCTTGGCCACAAGAAGGTGAATGATGTGGACAAAGATGAAGAAATTGATCTGTGTGAGGGAGACCAAGGTTAGGGGCCACCTGAGAACTTCCTGTGTCTGGCATGGTGCTCATGTGTCCCCCTCCAGGCGAGGTTGTTGCCAAGTGAGCCCTAGACACAGGGTTCCAGGGCTGGCAGGCATCCAGCCAAGGACAGGCAGCCTGACCCACAGCCCAGGCTATACAGCCTCTTGGATAAGTGCTGGGATTACCCTCCTCCTAGCCTGAGAAGGGAGAGTAACCCTTTTCCTGCTGAGCGCAACAAAGTAACTTGTTTCCTCACCAATATGGCCAGAAAGACAGGGATCCGCAAGATCCACCAGAAACCCATGTTGTCATTGCTGGTCCAGCACCTGCAAGGGTCAGTTGCTCACATCTTGGGGATACATCCAGCTCCCCAGCACCTACCCCTATCTGCTGGGATCTACTGAGTGCCCCAAGAAAGGAAAAGAGAGCGTCTTTAATGAACCCCAACTCCAGACCCTGGATTTACATTTCTTGCCAAAGTGTGACCCTCACCCCCATCTCCCTACCCCCCGGGGTCATTTTACAAAGCCCAGTGCCATCGGCCCCAGCTGCCCCAGCCCATCCTCTGAACTCGTACTCACTGGACATTCTCAAACAGACACTTGACCACCACCCAGGGGATGACAAACAGCAGGGGCGCCCCTGTGGGAACAGCAGCTGTGGTTCCAGGGCCCCGGTTAGCTTGCCTCCCCGTTCTCCCCACAAGCCTACTCACCCCAGCCAATGCCCAGGTAGAGGGAAAAGAAGCTCTTCTCTTGGAAGGTGGCAAGGCGCAGCAGGCTGTACAGGTACACACCCTCCACCAGCAGCCAGCAATAGTTGGCGATGATGCCATACTGCGTGATCACCGTGGCCACTCGGCAGCCAGCCACTGCCTGAGCAAGGGGAGGAACGATTGGAGCCCATGCCACCCTGCCACCCCTCACAGGCTGGCGAGCGCTCAGAGATCTGGCTCACCCCATCGCTGAGCCAGACGCTCACGCTAAGGTCATCTCCAATCTTCTGGCTGTAGCGTGTCTTGAGCAGCCAGTCTACGACCAGCACAGAGCCGGCCTTGAGTACAAAGGACGCAAACAGGTTCCCATGGATATAGTTCCGGGTGCAGTGCATCTTCCTGTACGACAGCAAGTCAGCACCACCCCTGTCCTGTCCCTCTGCCCCCCTTCACCACAGCAGACATGAGCTGAACGATCAGCAACATACCTGAGGCCCAGCAGGATGACCAGGGCAAGGAGCAGGGCCCCCAGGGACAGACTGTAGCCCACAGTGTACATCACCTGGTAGCTGCTATACATCTTGGCCACTTCCTTCTGCAAACCAGAGACTGAGCAGGGCCGGGCAGCAACTCATCCCCCCCCCCTCCCGGCTCCACTCAGCCCCACTGGGATACCACTCCAAACCCTCCAGAGCTGACCTGGACCTCGATCTCTTCGTCGTCCATCTGGCACTGGGAGGCGTTGCGCCATGGCTGCCCCCGCGGCCCTCGCACCCACTGCCCGTCAGGCCCGCACCTCTTGAACACCAGGCGATGCTGCACTGGGATTGAGTGCAAGGCTCAGGTCAGCCCACCCCCATGCTCCACCCCCTAGACTTCCCAGGGCCTCCATAGTTACCTTTGTGGTACCAAGGTAGGTACCAGGGGCAGGAGATGTTAGCTGTGGTATTGGGCGGGGTGTCAGGCCAGCAGGAGTACTTGTCGAAGGTTCTATTACAAACCAGCTCTGTGAAGATGAAGGAGGGTGGAGGAGGGGCTCCCATCGGGACCAGAAGCCCCACCCCCAGCCCCCGAGAATCACCATCACTTCATTGAGCCTGCATTCCAAGAGGCTGCCTCCCTGACATGAGGCACAAGGCGCAGACCCTGGCCAGTTATTTTGCCTCCTGAACTCCATACCCACCTCCCCCTCCAGCCCACCAACGCTTGAGTTTGCCAAGGTCCCTTTCCTTCAAGATCTCCCATCTCAGCCAGGCAGTGGTGGTGCACGCCTTTAATCCCAGCACTTGGGAAGCAGAGGCAGGTGAATCCCTGTGAGCTTGAGGCCAGCCTGGTCTACAAGAGCTAGTTCCAGGACAGCTAGGACTGTTAATAGGAAACCCTGACTCGAAAAGCCATTAAAAAACAAAAAAAACAAAAAACAAAAAAAAAAACAAACCTCTCCCATCTCAAATGTGCCCCAAACTGTGGCTTTTTTCAAAACTAGTATTAAATTTTTTTCATTTATTTATTTTATGTGTGTGCATATGTACATGTGTGTTATATACAGGTACATGTACACATGTGTGCACATAAGCATATAGGGTCGTAGGACAGCTTGCAGGATTCATTTCCCTGTTCTCACTGTGTGAGTCTCACATCTCACTGCCCCCCTCCTTGTGATACATTCCTTCCCAGATGGTGAGCTCCGGTTTGGTTGGCATTCTTTCCAGGCCTAGGCCGAGTCCCAGCTGCAGCTCCTACATCCTCCTCCCTCTCTTCCGGGCACTGGTCATCTCCCTCAACTGGACAGTGGTATGGACTCAGTCTCTCTCGGCACCCACCCGTGACCCTATCCACTGTCTGCCCACTGTGAGCAGGGAAAGCAGAGGCATCTGATGGCTGAGGAGGGGGCGTCCTGCAGCAGGACAGCAGAACAAGCCAGCCACGAGCCAGTTCTGCAATTCTACTGTCTCCTGACCGTGCAGCCATGGGGAAGCTCTTGCCTCTGGAGGTCAGTCGCCTGGCCTGTATCTGGGGGCAGGTGGCTGGGCATGAAAAAGCCATTGAACACTCCCATAAGAAGGTCTCCTGCACTGCACACTGAGGCAGGGAACAGGATCCAGGAGTCTGCAGGCGGGACTCACCCGTAGGTGGGGGCAGCAGGCTCAGGTTGTGGTGGCACTGATCACCATAAAGCTTCCATTTCTCGAACAAGAAGTCCATCACCTGAGCCGAGGGTGCTTTCGGCTGGGAGACCGGTGGGCCAGCAACCAGGGAGACAGACGGAACAGGGAGCCATCAGCACTTCTGTGCAGAGCAGGCAGCCCTCCGTGAGGGGTGTGGGGTGCACAGCGCTCACCAGACATGACAGCAGCAGGAGCAGCAGGTGGGGACTGTGGAGCGGGGTGCAAGGCATGCCCTTGGGTAGCCACCCCCCACATCTGGCAGGGGTTGCACGTCTGGGTCCTTGGCTGCAGAGAACAAGAATAGAGAGTCTGGAGAAAGTCTATAGAGTATCGTGTCCCCTAAGACCAAGCCTCTGAGCCTAAGGCCTCCTGATAGCTGAAGCTTGTAGAGGGGACGTGTGAGTAGCTCCCAGTGCCAACTCAGAGACAAGTGACTATGGGCAGCTATTCTCCTGCTCCCTGGGGCTGACAGGAGTCAGCCTTCCTATCTGACCACCCAGATCTCTCAGACTGGCACCAACTACCTCCTCCCTCCGTTCTGTTGCCCTGGCTGGGCCCAGACCTCCCCACCTATGCTTAACCCTTGGAAAGTTGACTGGTCAACAATCTAACCCAAGATAAAGAGAGTGAAGGTAGCGTGCCCAGGCCCATCAACACTTGGCCCTTGTGTCGGAACCATTCCTGGACCGCCAGGGGCCAGGCGTGTGTTGGGGCATGTGTTCATATGGTCTCCTCCACCGTATGTCCCCTTTCCCAGGACCAGTGTTTCCATATAATGTTGTGGACCTTGTACAAGGCTCTCAGACTGGGCCTCTTGGTCACAAACTGGTGGCACATTCCTTTAAGATTAGCACTGCTACTGCCAGGGCCCAGATGGGGGACACCTCTGCCTGATGCTGCCTGTAGGTCCTGAGAACACCAGTGATAGGCCCTGAGCAGTAGCAACTACACACACATCAGTCCCACACTGCTTCAGAACCCTTCCTGGCTCCGATGCATTTTTGTGGAGGGAGAGAGAAGAGCTACTTAGGGCCTGTAAGAGGTCGTACTATGAACTTCCCAGGGCTGAGGCAGGCCTCTCTCCTGTAAACCCACAGACAGGATATATAACACAGAGCCAGGCATGGTGGCACAGACCTGGAGTCCTAGCATTTAGGAAGCAGAAGCAGGAGGATCACCCAAAGTTCAAGAGCAGCCTGGTCTATATAGTGAGTTCTTGGCCAGCTGGGATGATATAGCAAGATCTGCCCCCTCCCACAGAGGTGGGGAAGAGAGGGAGGATGAAGTAGAGAAGAGAAGAACATGGATATGGCTAAGGTAGAGGAGTTTGCAGGGATCCCAGGTGCCAGATAAGGGGACCCCTGGATTTTAGCCTGCTATAGTAAGCCCAGTTGAGCTCTAGAGGCAACAGCTTGATAGGGTTCCCTTCACTTCTGCCCTGCCCTCCTGTACTTCTCCTTCTCCTCTTCTTCTTCCTCCTCCTCTTCCTCCTCTTCCTCCTCTCCTCCTCCTCCTCCTCCTCCTCCTCCTCTTCTTCTTCTTCTTGACAGGGTTTCTTTATGTAGCTTTGGAGCCTGTCCTGAAAGCTCTGATAGACCAGGTTGGCCTTGAACTCACAGAGTTCTGCCTGCCTCTGCCCCCCGAGTGCTGGGATTAAAGGTGTGTGCTGCCACCACCACCCGGCCACTCCTGTACTTCTGACCCCCTTCGGTCACACCTGGCTCATAGCCTACTGTGGGACTCCTGAGCCTCATTCTTGGGGTCAGTAGAGTCTAGCAGGAGGCAACATCAGAGAGTTTTAAGTCCCTGGTACCTGACCCTTAGAGCAAAATAAATACCCACAGAGTATAGGGTTCCTGCAGAGAACAAAACAGCAAACAGGCTGAAAAGGAGAAGTTTAGGTGTCCCTACCTCCCGGTCACCAAGTAGCCTTACTCTCCTGATTTGGATCAAATTGCCCCATCTGCTGCCCAGGTCACTAGTGGGCTCGGTATGGGGAAGTTAGAAACCGGGCCTTTACCCACTATGTCTGGTCCCCACCCTAGAGCTTCTGGGGTCCCCCAGTGGCCCTGAAAAAAAAAGGAAGGGTAGAAATGGGAAGGCTTCAGGGTTGAATAACAAGGAATGACCAACATGAGTAGACAGATAGTGGGGATCCAGGTAAGGGGCACCGGGAGAAAAAATACTGGTCCAAGGCCCTGCAAGGGCGGACATCAGTCCAGTAGCAGCAAACCGTCCTTAGAGCCCAGGTCTCCCTCCATTGCCCTGTTGAAAGCATGAGTGTTCAACAGCTGGGTGGTCCCAGCAGCCTGCAGTCCCAGCACTCAGGAGGCAGAGGCAGACAGATCTGAGTTCAAGGCCAGCCTGCTCTACAGAGTGCGTTCCAGGACAGTCAGAGCTACATAACGAGATCCTGTCTTCTAAAATCCAGAAATAAGACCGAGAATACTTGAAGATTTCCTCCCTCACAGATCATGGAGGGTGAGCTAAAACAGGTACAGAAACCATACATCGAGACTTCTGTGGGTGGTAGGGGAACAACAAGGGAGTTTCTAGGCAGTTCGCTGGACGGTGAGCTAGGGAACATCATGGGGTGGAGACAGATTTTCATTCCCACAAGGCTGAGACACTGGGGTCTCTGCAGAGAGCATCCGGGCCTCATGATGAAGCCAGGAAAGGGGGCAAATGTGAAGTTCAGGACCAACAGGGAATGCTTTTCCTGTCACTGAAGGGGAATGACCACTGGATGGCCCAGGGCTTTGTCATCTGTAGGACAGGACTGCTCAGCCTACCCTGTGCAGCTGGCCTCCTGTCCCCACGGTGGGGGGTAAATCCTGACACTCAGACACAGTCCATCAGCGCTGTAAATATTCACCCAATGAGAGCGCAGTCCTAGCCCCGGGGTGCCAGGTAGCCAGGTGTGGATGCAGCGCCTTTGCTCCTGTGGCCGGAGCTGCAGGTCTTTTTCCACCTTATTACCCTCCCCGGCAAGGAACAGATGGGGAGAAGGGACAATGGACCAGGGACCCTACTCTCCTCCCTTCTTGGGAGGCAGCTGAAATCCCTCTCAGGTCTCAGACTTCATGAGGCCCAACTGTCGGGGAAATACAGAAGATGCAGGATCCAATTCCTAAGACGTCAGCCTGTCTTGTCTTTACTGCGTGAGCTTGCTTATGCACGCCAGCTACCTGGACTGGCACTGGCCCATGTCACCACTGCTCCCAGCCGGCTCCAACAGGACAAAGGACGCCTGGGTGTTTGCAGTGTGGCCAGCGAGCCACCGATTTTCTCTGCAGGTGGCTGAGGGTAAGACCGATGGCCCAGCGGCCAAGGGAGGTATCACTGGGGAGGCTCTTGGTTCCCTAGGAGCCAAAATCAAGAGGTAGGAAAGTCTTTGAGAAATCCATAAAGTTAACATCTGGAAGAGGGTTTTGGTCAAAACAGATAAACTAGCCCAGGTCATAGACCTAGGGCAGGGACAGGATCAGGGTCCACAGGCTGTTGACAAAACCTATTTCCTGAGTCCTTGCCCCGAAAGGGGGCGGGCAGGCCCTGAGATACCCGCCAGGGTGAGCTCTGACTCCCCCTCCCATGTCTCCAAGACAGAAGGACAGCAAAGTATTTCTGGTCGATCCTCGGAGGGTGCCAGAGCCAAGAGGTGAACTTCACGGGTCTGAAGTGGAAAGGTGGTCGTTGGGGAGGCAGGAGCAGAAAAAGGGGCGGTGGCCCGCGCTCGCAGGAGTCAAAGTGAACGATTGTGAGCCGCGGAAGAAAAACCCTCGAGGCAGGGTGCCTACGCACCGCACCTTATCCCAGCAAGACTGGGTCACTACTCGGGAGTCCTGGGCATCAGGGACACATAAGAGGGGAAAGCGGAGCGAACGGAGGGAATGAGAGAGCCATTGGGGGAGGGGAGGGGGCCCGGAGTGCATTAGGCGCGCAGTGGGGCAGCAGGACCCACGCCGCACCCACCCTCTCGCCGCTCCCGGATTGCGCGCCCGGAGGACAGAAAGCAGAGGTTGAGACCTCCAACCTGACAGACGGTTAGAGATCAGGTGACCTCCAGACAGTAGGACCTATCCCCGGGCTGGAAACTGAGGTGTTCGACGGGGGCGAGAACCGCGACACCTAAGACCCCAGGGACAGCTGGCCCCCCGACATCCAGGCCCCGGGCCGGCTCCTCACCATCCTCCTCTGCGAGCCCTGGTCACACCCGTGATCCAGCGCCCCACAGACCGCCTGGGACCGTCCCCAAGGGGCCCGACCCTGGTGCTTACTGTGCTCTGTCGCTCGGGCTAGGGCTGTGCGTCTCGTGGTCCTCGAACTCGCTCAAGAATGGGAGCTGGCAGCCACTCGTCTCC
>NC_022014.1:83648931-83653987 GCF_000317375.1 Microtus ochrogaster | reverse complement strand
TTGTGTATACCTCGAGCCTTGGTGCTGGACTCACTGGGGCTTGCTGGGTGCCAAACCAGCCTAAAAACAGTGAGCTCAGGTCACAGAGAGACCCTTACTGTGCTCTGTCGCTCGGGCTAGGGCTGTGCGTCTCGTGGTCCTCGAACTCGCTCAAGAATGGGAGCTGGCAGCCACTCGTCTCCGCCGCACTGCTATCGGGGTCGGCGCCGGCTCCGCGCCAGCCGCTAGCAAACTTTCCGGCGGCGACGTTGGGCGGCGGCAGCGGCGAAGGGGGAGGGGGAGGGGTGGGGGTGGGGGCGGCCGGCAGGGGACTGGGAGAGCCGAGGGTCCGCGCCCTGCGCCTTAGCGCAGCGGACCTGTTGCGAGCCCTCAACCCTCCCGGTGTAACCTCGACGGCCTCTCCCGTGTGGCGCTCGCTCTGCGGATGTGCACCGAGCGCACCAGCTTCCCCTCCCCTCTGGCACACAGAGCCTTGCGCAGGTCCTGACCCGGACTCCGACCCCACGGGTCCCTTCCGAGGACCCTCGCTTGGTGTACCGCGACCCTGAAGATCCAATCTTGCACACCTTGGACTTCAGGACCCTCCGCGAGTGAATCCTGACCTGGCCAGTGCGGGTCTGAGCTCGCTAAGGAAAGAAATAGGACGTGACTCAGCGCGCCCCTTTCTCTTGCAATATCTGCTGTCCTGGGGTCGCACCATTGCATTCAGGTTGCAGTCCAGGTTTTCCGGAAGATTAAGTCCCTTACTTAAGAAGTCCCATCTGGCTCCTGAGTGAAACTCTTGCAGCTGTCACACGTGCATCAATCACAGACGGGGGGGGGGGGGCGGGAAGGGGCAGGGGGGGCGGTGTAGGAGGTAGGGAAGGTCAAGGTATAAGGGCTGTTTTGCAGGTTTTAGACAAGGGGATCCCCTAAGAGTGTCTCTTAATCCCGTGCCAGGTTACATCCCCCTGTGGCCCTCAGGGACTTGTCCTGTCCATCAAGCCCCCTCCAGCACCGCTCTTTTGGCAATCCGTTGACCTGACCCGGACCTCAGTCCGCCCACCCTTCCCGTCCCTCCTTTACTGAGGAGTCAAATGTTCTGAGCCCCAGGTTCATCTTTCACCTCCTAATCTCAGCCCTGCAAATTCTCTCCCGCTCCGTTGCACACCCCTGTAAGCCCTTGAACCACCTTTTAGGGCCTCAGCTCACGTCTGCCGGGGCACTCCCCTCTTGCCCAGTGACCTTGGGGTCAGAAACTCCCAAGGGTGCTTTTGGGCTTCACTTCTCTGGCTTCTCCACATCCTGTAACACTGAGGGTCATGTTGCTTTCTAGAAAGTTCTCCGTGCGGCTGTGGCTTTCAGGCTGGGTACTCGCTTTCTCGGGCTTTGTGGAGATGTCCCTCCTCACGATTTCCACGGTCCCCAGACCACTCCTCCTTACTACTGAGGGCCATGTCTCCTAACAATGCGCCATTTCCTGCACCTCTTACCTGCAGATCACCTGGCCGTGAATCCAAGGCTCCTCCAGCAAGAGTTTATTTCCTCTGGAACACATTTGGTCTCTTCTCTGTCACCTACTGGCCCCCTTCCCAGACCTCCCCTCTGGTCCTTGGATAAACTCTTTATTCAGATAACTACCCTTTTCCAGATCTCCATTTCTGTTTTAGGGGACAGTGAATCCTGCGCCCCAAGCTGTAGGTCCTCCACTGGTGAGCCAGTCTGCCCTCAAGTGCCTCTGAGGCAGTTCCTGCTTTGTACTCTGTCGGCACCGCAGAACGACCCCCATCTGGTCCCTAGCCTCCTCCTGTGCAGTAGGACTCAGGAAGAGCGAAGATCTGGGCTCCTTGTCTTCTGTACACCAATTTCAGAAATTCTGCACGGAGCCACCCTCTCTGTTTCGCTCCCGGCAATGACCAGAAGGCAAAGGCCTGTTTGCTTCTGCAGTGCAGGGGCCGCTTGTGCAAGGCTGAGGAATACATGCAGCCCCTCCTTCAATTCCTCTTTCACCTCCCTGGGGAGCATACTGGAAGGCTAAGCGCCATGGCCAAGGGCTGCCCTTCTGTGAGCTGGGTAATGAGACTTAGGGTGAGAGGCACCGTGAACTCTGTGACAATGTGGCCTCAAACTGAGGGTGCCAGCTTGCTCCTCGGGGGTCAGGGACAGAGTGGAGCAAGCAATGCGTCTCAGTTGCCTCTGTCTTGATTCAGTGGTTCATTTCGGCTTCTTGTCCCTCGCGGAGGAATCTTCACTGGCAGATATAGGACTTTCCTGGTGGGACCCTCGGAGGACCTTACCCTCCAGCCTTGTTTTCTTGAGGACAGAGTGTGGGGGGAACAGAAGGAAGGGACAGTTTTGAGAGTGTCTGAGAGGCAATACAGAGCTGACTGCAAAGGCTGCTTGGCCTCTGGTGGGCTCTATGGACCTCACCGAGTCTGCTTGGTCACACTTCATCAGACTCCTGGACTGTTGGTGATCCCACAGGTGCTCAACCTTGTGAGATCCAGTTTAGGGGCTGGAGAAAGACTCAGTAAGAGTACATACAGTACATGAGGACCTATGTTTGGATCCCTGAACACGCATCTGTTGTGTATACCTCGAGCCTTGGTGCTGGACTCACTGGGGCTTGCTGGGTGCCAAACCAGCCTAAAAACAGTGAGCTCAGGTCACAGAGAGACCCTGTCAACAGGGAGAAAGGCAGAGAGTGACAGAGGAAGACACCTCCAACTATTTCTTACTGGCACCGTTGTGTGTGCGTGTGTGCACGCTTGTGTATGTGGTGAGTGGGGGGGGGAGTGTATGCGCACACATACTCATGCATACAGTTATAATCTATTTGGTTTTGGTTTTGGTGTTTTGGAGGCAAGGTAGCCCTGTGTAGCCCTGACTGTCGTGGAACTCTCTGTAGACCAGGCTGGCCACAAACTCACTGAGATCTGTCTGCCTCTTCCTCACAAGTGCTGGGATTAAAGGTGTGCACCATGATGCCCGGTTTCAGCGATGAACCTGAAGTCTGTGGGAGCACAGACTCCTCAGCCTCTGCCTCCTCTACCCTGGTCTGCCCTTAGCTTGCTTCCTACTAGGTTGATGAAGCAGATTTCCCTGAGCTGCGGCCATGGGCTGTTGGTTCCCACAGGCCATGCTGTGCTGAGCTCAGTTCCAGACCCGAGTGTCTGCCCCATAACAAGAACCCTGAATAAAGTGCTTCTGCCTCTTGACCGTTCTGCTCCGAGTTCCTCATATCAAGAGACATAAACAGAGTGGAGACGAGAACGAAGGGGGCTGGGCCTTCCCATGTGTAGCCAGCGGCTGGGGGCCGGGGACCCGGATGGCGCCTGGTGTCCACGCCTTTGGGGGTTCTTAGTGAGAATGACCTCCCAGGAAACGCACTGTTTTGTGTTCCAAGACAGGCAGCACATTTGCTCAGAAAACAAGCAGAGGCCATGCAGGGAAAGGGGCAGCAGCCAGTATTGCAGGACCCTGGGGCGGCAGAGATGCAGCGTTGCCTTCCAGAGAGTTCTCTTCTCTCCCTTCACCTCTCCTTCAGGGTCCCAAATACCTCAAACCAGCCTCGGAGTGTCAACGTTGGCAAAAATGACTTTGAACAAGTGAACGACTGGTCTTCCCACTTCCTGATTGCCGGGATTTCAGGCATTCGCCACCATGCCTGGATTCCTTTCCCCTTTCTGTTTTCTGTTTGTCCTGCTGGGATGGAATCCAGGTCTTGGGGCATGCAGGTAGCTGCTGTCCAGGCCCCTTTACTGGGGTAGCACAGCCCGTAGTTCAGGCTGATCTCAGAAGTCATACATAGCTGAAGACTCCTCCTCCAGCCTCCCCTTGTAGCTAAGGGTAGCCCAGGACTATATAGCTCAGGCTGCCCTAAGTTAAGTCTTCCAAGTGTTGAAATTACAGATATAAATCACTATGACTTGCTACATTAGTATTTTGAGGAAAAAAACATTTATTTTGTTCATTTTTGTGTATGCATATGTATCTGTGTGTTTGTGTGTGTGCATTCTCTTCCAGGAGAGGCTGGAAGAAGGCACTGGATGGGAGATTGTGACCTAGGAAACAAGGGTGTTGGGAAACAAAGTTTGGTCTTCTGAAAGAACAGGATGTGCTCCTAACTGCTGATTCATCTCAAAGAGCACTTGGGACCAAGTGTTCAAATGCCCAGGACTACGTGGAACATCCCAAACCACTGCATTACCTATGTCCTGTAGTCCCAACACTCAGGATGTGAGCCAGGACACGCTGGGCTAATGTGTGAGGTCCTGGCTACCACTGAGTCCTTTTTTAAATACCTTGTTTCTGGAAGCAAGTTTTATTAAGTTGTCCAACCTGACACTGAACTCTTTCTATACGTCTTTAATTAATAAAAATTTTTGGGAGGACTTTTTTTTTTCGTGACAGGGTTTCTCTGTGTAACAACTCTAGCTGTCCTGGAACTCACTCTTTAGATCAGGCTGGCCTCTGCCTCCCGAGTGCTGGGATTAAAGGCATGTGCCACCACCGCCTGGCTATAAAGATGTTTTAAATTGCATTTTTTAAAATTTATTTATTTATTATGTATACAATATTCTGTCTGTATGCCTGAAGGCCAGAAGAGGGCGCCAGACCTCCCTACAGATGGTTGTGAGCCACCATGTGGTTGCTGGGAATTGAACTCAGGACCCTTGGAAGAGCAGGCAATGCTCTTAACCACGGAGCCATCTCTCCAGCCCTTAAATTGCATTTTTTATTTGTTTGTGTGAGATGACTCATCAGGTAAAAACACCTGCTGTCAAATGAGGTCCTGAATTCCAACCTCAGGTCCCAGGGGATAGAAGGAGAGAAGTAACTCTTTCCCGGGTCCTCTGCCCTGCATGGGAACACCTTGGCATGGGTATATCTACACACACACAAACAAACACACACTAAAATAAGCTACCAGGTGGCAAGCTTTTTTATAGATTTTGGGTATAAATCTTTCATTAGAAACCTGTTTTGGGGGGGCTGGAGAGATGGCTCAGTGGTTAAGAGCATTGCCTGCTCTTCCAAAGGTCCTGAGTTCAATTCCCAGCAACCACATGGTGGC
>NC_022014.1:83647177-83648391 GCF_000317375.1 Microtus ochrogaster | reverse complement strand
AAATAGATTAAAGAAAGAAAGAAAGAAAGAAAGAAAGAAAGAAAGAAAGAAAGAAAGAAAGAAAGAAAGAAACCTGTTTTTATAAGTATTCTCTGCCATTTTTGCGACATGGTTTTATGTAGCCGGGGCTGGACTACCATGTCTGGTATGATGGTTTGACTGACATGTGTCCCATAGCCTTGGGTACCACCTGAGAGGCGCAAGAGGTACAGCCTTGCTGGAGAAGATGCATCTGGTGGGGCCAAACTTTGAGAGGTTAAAGCCATTTCTAGTTTACCCTCTTTGCATCCTGCTTGTAGTTGACCTGTGAGCTCTCAGCGGCTGCCTCTCTGCTGCCGTATGTCCTGGCATGATAGGCTCTTAGCCCTGTGGAGCCATAAGCCCAAATAAACCCTTCCTTTTATGAGTTTCCTTGGTTGTGGTGTTTTATCACAGCCACAGAGCATATCTGACGTTGCAGAGTAATCCTTTTGTTCATGGAGAAGATTGCCACTTGGATTGGTTTCATAAAAAGCCGAATGGCCCATAGCTAGGCAGGATTTGGGGGGCAGAGAGAACTCTGAGAAGAAGCCAGACACACCAGGAGATGCAGAGCAAGCAGGATGAACAGTTCAGAGATGAGGCAGACAGAAAATTAACAGAAATGGGTTAATTTAAGTTGTAAGAGCGAGTTGGAAACAGATCTAAGCTATCGACATTCACAATTATTCTTTTTTTTTTAATATTTATTTATTATGTATACAATATTCTGTCTGCAGGCCAGAAGAGGGCACCAGACCTCATTACAGATGGCTGTGAGCCACCATGTGGTTGCTGGGACTTGAACTCAGGACCTTTGGAAGAACAGGCAATGCTCTTAACCACTGAGCCATCTCTCCAGCCCGACATGCACAATTAATAAGAAACCTCTGTGTCATTATTGGGGAAGCCATGGTCCCTACAAAAAAAGTCTGACTTCAAATGGCACCCAATGTTGGGCATGTATTTCCACATAAGACATGAGAAAACTTGGCCAGGAGAGATGGCTCAGGGGTTAAAAGTGTTGGCTGCTCTACCAAAGGTCCTGAGTTCAATTCCCAGCACCCACATGGTGGCTCACAACCATCTCTAGTGGGATACAATGTTCTCTGTCCTCCAGGTGCACATGTAAATAGAACACCAAATACATAACATAAACAATTTTTTTTTTTGGATTTTCGAGACAGGGTTTCTCT
>NC_022014.1:83645686-83646242 GCF_000317375.1 Microtus ochrogaster | reverse complement strand
TTCTAGGCCAGCTTGGTCTACAGAGTGAGTTCCAGGACAACCAGGTCTACATAAAGAAACCCTGTCTCGAAAACGCAAAAAGAGGAAAGACTGTCTTACAGGCCTAGAAACTGATAGTTAGCGGGAAAAGGAACCTGTGCACGGGCGTCTGATGACTCAACCTCTCCCTCAGCCAATCAGGACGCTCCTTCCGTCTCCCCTGTGGGTACGAGCGGCAGTCTAAGAGACTTCAGACAGCCTTGAGACAAGGTGTTCGTGGTCTTCAGTTTAACAGAGAGGTGTAAGCCGTGCGATGGGAGGAAGTGGAGGAGTAAGCAGAGGGAATATTATTAAGTGATCTGTAAACCGAGAATAAGATTGGCCAATCTGTTCTAATATGATCATTGTCAAGCTGAGAAGTGCTTTGTATTTCAATAGGTAAACTCATTCCAGCCTTCTTTGCTAGAAAAATGTATTTCAAAATGTCGGAGCCGGGCGGTGGTGGCTCACGCCTTTAATCCCAGCACTCGGGAGGCAGAGGCAGGCGGATCTCTGTGAGTTCGAGACCAGCCTGGTC
>NC_022014.1:83644520-83645586 GCF_000317375.1 Microtus ochrogaster | reverse complement strand
GTTTTGCTTTTGTTTCCGCAGGAAATAAAAGGCTGTGGATTTATTCAAGATTGATAGAGATCAGGTTGGATCAGGGAAGAGCCCTGAAAAACCCTGACTATGGGTATAAAGAAACAACTCTAGAGAAACCACAGGACAGGTGGCTTATATTCTACCTGCTCAGACATTTTTAACAAATCTACTTTGGCTGGTTTCTGTACAGCATACAACCTATACTTGTTTTATTGCAGATATGTGTGACACCCTTGAGAGTCTGTGTGTTTCCAGAGCAAGGGAACCAGACACCAAGGAAAATGGGTGTGGCCCAGGTGACCCAGCCTCCAAATATGCTGTTTCCTCAGAGTTCTGCATTCAAAACAGTTTCAAGGCTACTGGCTGAGATGGTCCAGCCTCACAGGATACTTCAGCCAGACTTCAGATAAACAATACATTTTTCCATCACACCAAGACTAGACAACAGCTAACTCACCCGGGACTTGAACCCAGGGTCTCTAAAGATGCCAGTGCCCCCAGACAACAGGAAGCCGTCTAGAGAACATGACACCCACCACATTCCCAAGAGGTGGGGTGGATAGCTTTTGGTCTTTCAGTGGGTTATGGATGTTTGTCATCATTTAAGGAGGTTGGTTACAAAGTGTTACCAGTTTCCCAGCAGTGGTGGCGCACACCTTTAATCCCCACGCTCAGGAGGCAGAGGCAGGCAGAGGTCTGTGAGTTTGAGGCCAACCTGGTCTACCAAGTGAGTTCCAGGACAGGCTCCAAAGCTACAGAGAAACCCTATCTTGAAAAACAAAACAAAACAACAACAACAAATTGTTACTGGTCATGGTCAGGGAGAAATTTAAGCAAAGAAGATTAGAATCAGGCAGGGATCTCTTTCTGAAAGAGAAAGGGGAAGCTACAGTAGAGAATGATGGGATAAAGGGTGGATGGTTGAGTCTACTTTTGAATAACCACTAGTCTCAAATATTTTACATTGCTATGAATTTCTGTATATTGAAACACATTTAAGATTATTTTTATTATACGGTATATATGTTTCTACTCTTTTTTTCCCCAGTTGTTG
>NC_022014.1:83641311-83644254 GCF_000317375.1 Microtus ochrogaster | reverse complement strand
GCTGTTTCTACTCTTGTTTAAGGTATTGTACCTACGCAGCTCACTTCAAATGCATCGTAAAGTTTTAGGGCTTGAAAGCTGTTTAGGATAATAAAGAAATACAGGTTAATAGTCATCTATAACAAACATATAGTCAGGTTAGGTATGTTTTCAAGGTCATGCAGAGATATAATTTAGATATATATGTAGACTTTAGATAGACTTCAAAGTCTACATAATATAGCATTTAAAATGTTTTAATAGCATAAGGCTTTTCATGACAGCGAGACATGTCTGGTCCTGGCAGCATCAATTTACTTCAAAAAAGGATGATGAACATTGAAGAACCTCCATATGGAGTTTGCTTTCTTTGTGATAAATGCTAGCCACTTGGGCAAGGAACTGCCCCTGCCTCAACTGCTGGCAGTATGCTGTCCAAAATGAACAAACAGGACAAAAGAAAGTGACTGCAGAATTTGCCATGACCAGGTAGGACAGTCTTTCAAAATTCCTGCTTTACAAAAAGTCTGTCAGATAGTCTAGGCCTGTAGGAGGAAGATGGATGCCCCAACATTACAGAGGAACCCTGGGGTGACTGTCCAGGCAGCCAGATGTCTCGGTTGTTTCATAGATTTGAAATAGCTTGTTCTGCACTTCCTGTTTACTCAGGTAATATTATAACCTTCTCAGGTCTCTGATGGGGTTGAAGACTAGGTAGTCATAGTAACAGTTTTCCTTAGTCATGACAGAAAGTAAATAAGATGAAAAACTTTGGACTCACCAAGATAGGATAGATGGAATACAGTACTTTTGCCAAATGCAAATGAACGGGACACTGCGAATGTAATTCTTACCTGATAATTGTCCTTATTGAATATAGTTTTACTGTATTAGAGCTAAAACATTTTCTATTTATTTAGACGAAAAAGGGGAAATGTAAAATTATCTTTTTGTACACTGTGAAGACGTGTCACTCGGATAGGTTTAATAAAAAATGGAGTGGTCAATAGCTAGGCAGGATTATCGGGGTAGAGAGAACGCTGGTAAGAAGGGTGGAGATGCCAGGAGACACAGCAAGCAGGATAGGCCGTATGGAGATGAGGTAATAGAGCCATAAGTCAGAAAGTAGATGAATAGAGATGGATTGATTCAAGTTATAAGAGCTAGTTAGAAGCTGGGCGGTGGTGCTGCATGCCTTTAATCCCAGCACTCGGGAGGCAGAGACAGGTGGATCTCTGTGAGTTTGAGACCAGCCTGGTCTACAAGAGCTAGTACCAAAACAGGCTCCAAAAGCTACACAGAGAAACCCTGTCTCAAAAAACCAAAAATAAAAATAAAAATAAAAACAAATGGTCCAAACAACCCAGCTGTGGGCTCTGTGTGTGATATTTCATCCACTGTGATAAGAATCTTTCCCTACAAGGGCTGAGGCACTGATCTAGGAGAGCAGTGTGTGTCATTAGGAGTATTTTACTGCTGTGTTCCTTTAACAGAATAATAGTTTGTCCCCAGGCCCAGGACCTATGCAGTCTCGGGTTCTTGGCTATGTTAGCTGTGTTAGGTGTGGGTTCCATCTCTGGAATGATCTCTGTGTTGTTCTTTTGTTTTTGAGACAAGATCTCATGACTGACTTCCAGCTCTCTGTGTAGCTGAGGATGTCCTTGAACTCTTGATCCTCTTGCCCTTACCTTCCAAATTCTGGGATTACAGAAGTGTGTCACCATACCTAGCCACAGTTTTATATGTGTGTTAGCATCTTCCCATGCAGCTCAGCTGTCCTCAGTCTGCAACCTTCTTTTCTCAATCTCCAGAGCGCTGGGATCTCAGGTGAGGGAAATTACATCCTACTTATTTAAAATCTGAGTCAGCTGGTCAGTTAGTACAACCATCCCTTACACTAGGATCCAGTGGTGGCTGATCGAGAACAGTGGTTGGTCTTCCCAGCACCTACATAGCAGCTCACAACTGTCTGTAACTCCAGCTCCAGGGGATCTGGCACCCTTACGCAGACATACATGCAGGCAAAACACCATGGAAAAAAATTTACAAAAGCAAGATTTGGTGGAAGAGCTGGAGGTTTTTCCAGTGGTAGAATGCTTGCCTAGTATCTGTAAGGCCCTGAGTCAATCCTCAGCACTAAGGGAAAAAAATCCTCGGGAGACTATATAGGTGGATTTGAGACTCATATCTTAGCAATATGGAATATCCCGTCCACAAACATAGAACACCTCTGCAACTGCCCATTTATTAGAATTTTCTTAATTTCCCTCAGTATTGTTTTGTAGTTGGCAGCATATGAATCATAATTTTTCATTTTCTTCCAATTTCATCATTTTTTTACCCTATTGCAAATGATTTTTTCCAGTCCCAGAGACTCATGAATGCTAGGCAAATGCTTTTTTACCCCTGACAAGTATTCCCGTCTGCAAACCCAGACACCCCTCTGGCCCTGTCAGGCCCCTTTAGCTATTTTATTGAGTCAGGTAACTAAATAGCGGATGAGACATTTGGAGTCATAGTTGCTCAATATTTACTGGCATTTTATTGGATTTTCCCACTTTGGCAGTCAGAGCACTGGGCAAAAATAGCATTGTTTCCTTACCATAGATGTTCATGGTGATATTTAAAATCTTTTATTTCCAGTTACTCACCACTAATCTATAGACTTGTAATAGGTTTTTGGTGTCTGGGTTTGCTAAATCTCTTATCTAATATTTGTGGATTCCTCAGGTTTCTCTGTGAAGACAACTATCCGCTGTGTGCAAAAAGATACATTTTCTTTCCTCGCAATCTGCAAGATTTTATTGACTTTTTGGTAACTCATTGTTGGAACTGTGACCTGCAGGACAATGTTCAGACGTGGCGAGAGCAGGATTTGCCGCTTTACTCCTCTCCACGGAGGAGAGGTGTCCAGTTTTCCCCAGGAGGTAAGCTGAAGGTCAGAGTTCCCAGAGACACTTTCTG
>NC_022014.1:83637704-83640696 GCF_000317375.1 Microtus ochrogaster | reverse complement strand
GGCAATGCTCTTAACCACCACTGAGCCATCTCTCCAGCCCCCTTTTTTAGGTTTTTTGAGACACGGTTTCTCTGTGTAGCCCTGGCTGTCTTGGAACTTGCTCTGTAGACCAGGCTGTCCTGGAACTCACAGAGATCAGCCTGCCTCTGCCTCCTGAGTGCTGGGACTAAAGGCACATGCCACCACCACCTGGCTTATTGATTGTTTTGAGACAGGGTTTCCCTGTGTAACAGCCTTGGCTATACTGGAACTCACTCTGTAGACCAGGCTAGCCTTTAACTGAGAGATCCAGCAGAACTGAACCTGGGTCTTCTACAAGAGCAAAAAGGTTATGTCAAAACTCATCTTTACGAACACACTGCAGGGAGGTGGGGGCCTGGGAGGAGTCTCGTCCCAAGCAGGTTGAATCTTAGCCTTTGACAAGTTCAGGGCCCTTCTCTGGTCAGCCTCTTTCAGGCCACAGCCAGCCCTGTTAGTCGGAGACAGATTTAGAAGCTCCTCAGGGAAATTGTCTTCCCAGATGGCCCTTCAGCTGGGCAGAAACCCAGGCCCTGCTGGCCAACTGGCACCTAGACCTCAGCTGAAGAGGAGACCCAGTACTATGGATGCCTTCCAGGCCTGCCTGCTCTTCCTGTCACGGAAGGCTCGGAGCTCCCTGGCACCAGGCGCCTGCAGATTATTCTGGTATATCTGTGTGTGTATGCCTATGTCTGTCTGTATTTGTGGTATTTGGGTGTAGGTGTGTGTTTGGGTGTGACTGTATGTATGTCTTGGAGCTGCTGCATGATAGAGTGTAGTGGGGTGACCTATGAGCCCCTTAACAGGAGGATCCGCTGTTATCCAGAGGCCTGGGTAAGACAAGGGGGCTGAGTGCCGTTCAGGTAACTGGCCTGTGAAAGGCAGAAAAGATGTTTAATCCATCATATACAGAAGCTGGACGGAGGCCTGGTACCTACCTCATCTTCAGTCCATGCCAGAACCTGGCCTAATGGGCTTGGAAACCCAGGAAAGAGAAACCAAGCCCTGTGACAGCTGGCTAGAATCTCCCCTCCCCCTACAGGCACCATCTGGGGTTCCTAGACTCTCCCACCTCCTGAGGTCTAACCAGCCTGAGAGGTTCCAGGGGACAGTCCAACAATCTCATCTTCGCTGGGACCAGACCTGAGTGACTGCCATACTCCTAACTCTGGAAAGCAGGGCAGTGACAGGAGAGGCAAATGGGTACCAAGAGAGACCCAATAACTGACTCCTGCCTCAAAAACCAGGATGGGGGCCAGGTGGTGGTGGCACATGCCTTTAATCCCAGCACTTGGGAGGCAGAGGCAGGCAGATCTTTGTAAGTTTGAGGCCAGCCTGTTCTACACAGTGAGTTCCAGAACAGGCTCCAAAAACTACAGCAAAACCCTGTCTGGGAAAAAAAGAAAGAAAAAAAATGGATTAATATAAGTTGTAAGAGATAGTTAATAATAAGCCTGAGCTATTAGGTTGAGCATTATAATTAATATAAGCTTCTGTGTGTTTATTTGGGACTAGGCGGTCGGGACCGAAGAAAAGCTCCGCCTCTGTTTACATGCAATGGTTGTTATGAGCTGCCCTGTGGGTGCTGGACATCCCTATGGGGCTCACTGGAAGAGTAGTGCTTTAAGAACAGAGCCATCACTGGGCCATGGTGGTGCACGCCTTTGATCTAGGCTGTCCTGGAGTTCAATCTGTAGACCAGACTGGCCTTGAACTCACAGAGATCTGCCTGCCTCTATCTCCAAAGTGCTGTGATTAAAGGTGTTTGCCACTACCCTGGCTAGTCTTTTTTTTTTTTAAAGATATTTAAAATATAATATTTGTGTTAATTCTTTGAGAATTTCATATAATGTGTTTTGTTTGTATCAACTTCCCACTCCTTCCTCTATCTCCTCCCAGATCCACACCCCTGCCCATTGGCCGGCAGCTCTTTATTAATCCAATGGGAAGGCGCCCGGCAAAGACACGTCTTCACAGGATACGAAAAGACTATTCCTTAACAGGTAAAGGTTAGCGACAGAGGCTGAGCCTGGAACCAAGCAACACAGCCTGGCCTGCAACAGGCAGCTTCACCCGTGTCCTCCTCAGCCATTTCTGTCACTGGCCTTGACCCAGGAGGGACTTAAAGCCCCTGCAGCCACCAATCACTGGAGCACGTGTGAGCACAGGCCACGGGAACTGTGACAGTGGCCACGAGTCTCTAGCGACACAGCTCAAGCTGTCTGGAAGGAGAAATCCTTCACAGCGCTAGAGGCCATGAGGGGGCTTCAGGAAGGTTTGCTCAGGACCTGGCTCCCTCTCCTCTGGGTGTCAAGTTGTCTGGCTCTGCGGCTTCCACACCTCAGGAGGAAGAGCTCCCTCCCCCAAGTTGCCAAGATTAGACCAGCTGAGGCCACACGCTCTTCTGCTGGGAAATCCCAGGGACTGTCAGGCAGGAGGGAAGTGAAGTGGGTGATTCGAGGAAGCCCAGCTGTGGGGCCGCATGCGCAAACACAGCTGTCCAGGGTGTCCTGCCAGGGATGGGGGTGGATCCAGGAGACTCATCCCAGGAGGGTCTCTGCCACTTACTGGAGGAACTGTGGAGAAGAGCCCGGGCTGCCGGCAGGAGGAGGTGACTCAGTGAATACACGGTCCTTCTGGGTGCTGTTCCCAGAGCGCCTTCACGCTGAGGAAGGAAAGGGGCTGCAGGAGCCCTCTGGAAACATGCAATAGGTCCGGGAGGGCACCGTGTTCATGCTTTAACGGGAGAGATTGGGCCCGTCATCCATCCAGCTAAGCCTGGCGAGGGGTTTGAACTGATCCTTTGGGTGGAGGCTCATAAGCCTGTTTTGTTTTGTTTGTTTTGTTTTTCGAGACAGGGTTTCTCTGCAGCTTTGGAGCCTGCCCTGGAACTAGCTCTTCTAGACCAGGCTGGTCTCGAACTCACAGAGATCTGCCTGCCTCTGCCTCCTGAGTGCTGGGATTAAAGACTTGC
>NC_022014.1:83634224-83636989 GCF_000317375.1 Microtus ochrogaster | reverse complement strand
CAGAGTTTTGTACTTTTGTATTTCCACCCTGTTGATGGACCCAAACCCAGAGACACCTGGCCGGTTCTCCAACTCCAGCGGGATCCTCTTCCACCTGTAACGGTCTGTGTTCTTCCAGCCCAGGCCCTGCTCTGAAGTCCAGTGCTGGGTTTGGTCTCCTGTTTCCAGTCTGGACCCTGGACTGCCACGTCCACTCCTGAGCCTTGCTAGTTAGCATGGCACCTCTGAGTCTTGGCCGCACCTCCATCGGCCTGAGCCACACCCTTTCTGGGTCTGCTTCTCCATCTCCCCTGCCTGGGCAGCCCGGTTCCATCCGCCGCCTACTGGCCAATCCACGCTACGTGGCTGCCACCCAGAGGCCACTCCGGGAATTACAGGATGTCCTTATACCTGCGTCTCAGCCCCAGGCCACGTGCCCCATGATATTCGCTCTTTTTCAGAACGACCCCTATTGAATGAATTAGGACTAGAGATTGGCCCAGAGTCTCCCAGGGTGAACACTTGGTATTTGGAAGACGTTTTGAGCCATAGATCATTTGGTGATGGAGGAATGATCAATTGCCAGAAACAGGCTCCGGCAAAGGCTCGATTTATGGATAGATTTGCAGAGGTACTCTGGTCAGTCCTACTTTTCCAGACTTCGGATGTTGAAGGGTCTCGGCAGAAGAGAGGAATGGGGTGTGGCTACCAACACAGGAGCCAAAACAAAGAGAAGGAAGCCGGGAGGGGGCCCCCAATCAGTTGCGGGGAATGTGAAAGAAATGTACTATCTTCCTAGGTCCAGAGTTGTCAATTAATGGATTTTTTTGTTTTTTTTGAGACAGGGTTTCTCTGTAGCTTTGGAGCCTGTCCTGGAACTCCCTTTGTAGACCAGGCTGGCCTTGAACTCACAGAGATCTGCCTGCCTCTGCCTCCCGAGTGCTGGGATTAAAGGCGTGCGCCACCATCGCCTGGCTTGGATATATTAATTTAAGTAGTTCCATGCCTCCTTAAAACCAGGACCAAGCAGGACCCAAGATTGGGTACTGTTATCGATGCTTGTGAAAGGGGAAATGTAGGAGCCAGCCATGATAAGCTGAACAGATCACCAAAGGAATTCTTTACTTCCAACCATTATCACCTGCCAGAGTAGGACTCAGCCAGTTTAATGGAGGCCTGAGTCTCAGTAGTTTAACCTGAAGCAATACCTAGTTGCAGAAAGGACCATAAACTGAGATTACCTGAGCACCACCCAAGAACAGACCCTCCAAAGGAAATGCCTAATGTTCCAACCGCTGTAGATAGATCACCTGTCAGTGCACACTCACTAGGACATGCCTGGACAAATGTCAGCCAATCAGGGGTCCTGAACCTCAGAAACCCCTCACCCCCACCTTTACTACTATAAAACCCAACTCTAACTGAGCTCGGGGCTCTCCTTTTATTCCAATACGTTGGACATGCGGAGAGACCCAGTTTGCAAACTTGCATAAAATAAAGGCTCATTGCTGCTTTTACATATGGGACTCGGTGTCCTTGTCAGGTTTGGGGGACTTTGTGGATTTGGGCATAACAGGGAGCAGTTGAAACTTGACACCCCAAGAGGTCAGGAGAAGGCATTGGTGAAGGCATAGCCTCAGTTACAGGGAGACCCCAGCATTTCTGAGATGCCAGTACCATAGGCGGCAATTAAGACGTCAGCCGCCGTTGAGCCGGCCTGAGCCTGGGGAACAAACCCTGTGTGTGCTTTGGAAACCCTGTTCACCATAATATCAGCTGTGGGTAAGCTTGTGGGGAATTTTTTAATTTAGTGATGGATGTGGGAGGGCACAGCCCACTGTGGGGGGTGGGGGGGCCGCCCCTGGGTAACTGGGGTGTGTAAGAGAGCAGGTTGAATAAATTGTAGAGACGCATTGCTCCGCGGCCTCTGCCCCAGTCCCGCCTCCATGTTCCTCCCTTGAGTTTCTCCCCTGACTTTTCTCAGGGATGAAATGGGACCTGGGAGTTGTCAGCTGAAATTAGCTCTTTCCTCCCCAAGTTGCTTTTGCTCCTAGTGTCTAGGAAGGCGGTAGACACCTTAAAGAAGACAGGTGCTGGGTCACTGTGCTCACAGCGCCAGCTGTCACCAGGCTGAGACTAACCACTAACCGAACCGGGACCAGAGGGGCGGCGGCCAGATCTGCCTGATCTCTGAGTAGCCCCTGGTACACACGGCTTTAGGCCGTCATAGCCGAGGCTGGCTTCCAATTCACAGCTGAGTATTAGATTCCTAATCCTCCAATTTAGGGATTACAGGCGAGCACCACACCTCGCTGTGGGCCACTGCAGGGGGAGGAAGGCGTCCCCTCTGCCCTAATCCTCTTGCTGAGATGTCCAAGAAGACATTGCTTTCCTGTGCTTTGCCTCCCTGGCTTCCCAACATGGGCAGAACTGAAATCACTGCCACCTTCCTTGCTTTCCTTGTTCTTTTTCTACCAACAGAGCTTGGTGTTTCGCTTGACAAATCCTTGCCTGCAGCTAGGGTCTAAATGGAACAAATGAATTTACAACCTGGCTGTGGATTGTCCAGGTTTGACCTTTGACAGCAGCAAGTGAGGGGCAAAGGGCAGATTGAGCTGCTTCCCTTCACCTCTTGTCACCTGGGAGGGACAAAGCTGATAGGGTGAAAAGGGAAAAGGACCAGAAGGGGGCGTGCGCGTCTGAATCGACAGCAGCTGGAAGGTTTGCGGAGGGCAGCTGAGGACGGAACAACTCGAGAGCGGGAGAAGTGAAGGGGCTCACAGACC
>NC_022014.1:83631435-83633932 GCF_000317375.1 Microtus ochrogaster | reverse complement strand
CCACAGAGAAACAATAAAAAAAAAAAAAAAAAAAAAAAAAAGAAGGGAAACCTGGGGTCACTTGCTGCTCTTCCAGAGGACCTGGGTTCAGTTCCTGGCTCACACTGTTTGTAATTCCAATCCCAGAGGATTCAACCCCTTTTCTGGCCTACACAGGCACCAGGCATGCCATGATACACGGACAGACAGACATGCAGACAGACATGCAGGCAACAAGGAAAAAAACAAGAGAGAAAAAAAAGAGAGAGAAGCTGGGCATAGTAGCACAAGCCTTTAATTCCAGTACTTGGGAGGCAGAGGCAGGGGGTTTGCTGTAAATTCAAGGTCAGTCTGGTCTCTGTGGTGAGTTCCTGGACAGCCAACCAAGACAGCTCCCTGTGGTGGCTTTCCCTAAAGCACATGCTGACACAGAAGCCGTGCTGGCATCCTGACCATGCTCACTCTCCCCACCCTGCCCCCTACTCTAAGCTTCTTCAGGCCATGAACTTCTCTCTCCCCTTGCTTCTCATTCCTATATAACCCTGGTACTTGGGCTGGATGCTATCTTGGTCCCCTCTCTCTTGGTTTCCTTTGCCTGAACCCTCTGACTTCTGTCTTGTGTCTACTACCTTCCCAGATGCCTCTAGCGGTATTCTAGCTCATATCTACAATAAAAACATTCTAACATCCAACCCTTGATCCTGGAGCGATCAAGGAGTTAAAAAAAAAAAGATAAACTCTTTTTGCTTTGTTGTTAGACAGGTTCTCTTGGAAAACCTTGTTCTTGAAAAGAATTACAAACCCCAGTCAGGCTCCAGGGCCACAGGCTTCCAGGAGAAAACACCAGGCTTTTCCTAACACAACTTACCAAGAAAGAACAAGGCAATCCGGGCAGTGGCGGTACATGGCTTTAATCCCAGCATTAGGGAGGCAAAGGCAGGCAGATCTTTCCGAGTTTGAGGCCAGCCTGGTCTACAGAGCAAGTTCCAGGACAGCCACAGGGTCTCTACACAGAGAGACCCTGGGGGAAAAAAGCACTCGAGTCATTTCTGTAATGGGCTCTCATACCTTAGCACAACTGACTAACTCAGCCCATGAGAAGCACCACCTACAAAGCAAGCCCTAATCCGTCAGAGTCACAGTTCTGGGAAAGTCTCCGAATGCGCTAATCTTGCTTTTTTGGCCTCTGTAGTTCTGTTTCTGGTTAACTGTTCTTGTGAACTGAAGTGTGTCAATTTAGTACATGGTTTTTGTACCTAAAAGCTCACCCTGAGAAAGGCTTGGGGCTACACTGGGAACCCGAACAAGAAGCTGTGTAGTTGCCTGCTGCCTGATAAAGACTAATAGAGACTTTCTATGGCTTAAACCCATGTCTGAAGAGTCTTCTTTGATGGATACCCCACAACAATTTCCAGGAGGTCATGCAGACCTCTTCCATCCTGCAAAACCTCAGAATCCAGACCAGGCTCCACCAGGAAAGCGTCAGCTGATGGCATGCCAGGGTCTATCTGCAAAGAACACAGACTGCTCTTACAGAGGACCTGAGTCTCAGCACCCACATGAGGCAGCTCACAACCTACATATAACTTCAGCTCCAAGGGATCAGCTTCCCCAAGGGCACCTGAACTCATGTATACACACACACACATACACACACACACACACACACACACTCGTATAGCTTACAAATAAGATTTAAGATAATCATAAACTAAAACCTGGACTGTGGAGATTGCTCAGCTGCTAAAATTCCTTCTCTGGGGGAGACATGAACAATGTTCTTTCAACCACAAACCAGGGACAATTCTGTCAAAGTTCACTCTGAGGGACCAGTGAGTTTATTGGTCTTCCTTGTCAAGTTTATAGGCTAAGAGTCACTAATGGGAGTGTGGGTGCCCTCCCTCTCGACAGGCCATGCAGCAGGGGTGGGGTTCCCCATAGCTACAGATGAGCTCTCCCTCCTCTAGTCTCCCCTGGTCTATATATTTTGCAGGGAGGGAGGTCTCAGGTAATCAAGGTATCATGGTATACAACAGATGCCACAACAGATGCCAGGGAGCTGGCTGCTGGGATGAGGGTCTCATGACCCCCACACCCCCCACCCCCTGTGGGTGTAAATGTCAACAAGCCCAGTTGGGATCTTTTCACACAGTGGAGACACAGCTGAATTCCCTAAGACAGTAGCTGTTTGGCTTGGAGGATCGTCGGTCACAACAGTTAACAGTACAGCTGCTCTTGCAGAGAACCCCAGTTCCATTATCAGGCAGCTCGCTCCGCAGGAACCCAATACTCTCCTTTTGTTTCTGCAGGAACTACATACATGTATGCGCACACACACAAAGATACACATGTACACATAAATAAAAACAAGTAAATTTTTTGAGGCAGGGTCGTACTGTGTAGCTCTGGCTGTCCTGGAACTCACTTTGTAGGCTGGCCTCAAACTCAAAGATCCACTTCCCTTTGTCCCCCAGCTCCTGGGATTAAAGGCACACACCATCAAGACTGGTTGAAAATA
>NC_022014.1:83602783-83630056 GCF_000317375.1 Microtus ochrogaster | reverse complement strand
CCCCTGCATCTGCTCCTTCCTCCAAGTGCCTGCCCTGCTTGAATTCCTGTCGTGACTTGGGAAGTACAAGCCAAATTAAACCTAAATTGCTTTTGGTCATGGTGTTTCATCACAACAATACAAACCCTAACTAAGACAGATACCTTGTTTCAAATAAAACAAAATCAAACTAGAAAAGTAACAGAACTGGGCTTGGCAGCCTGAAGCCTCAGAGCTTAGGAGGTTGAGACCAAAGACTTGATAGTTTTTTGAGGCCAGCCAGGGCTACAAACATAGCAAGCCCTGGTTTCAAAAACAAAAAAGAACACTAAAACAATAATAAAATCTTTATTGATAAACAATTCCAGGAAGGCTGGAGCGTCAGAAGCTGGGGATCCTGTTGGCCCCTCTCTTGCCCAGAATCAGCTGACAAGGGCTAATTTTTGTTTTTTGAGACAGTGTTTCTCTGTGTAACAGTTCTGGCTGGACTAGAACTCTGCCTAAAAGTCAAGGGAAACTTTTTTTTTTTAACTTTTAGAGAATCAGTTAAAGCTGGGCAGTGGTGGTGCACATTTTAAATCCCAGCACCAAGCAGCAGAGACAAACTCTGTGAGTTCGAGGCCAGCCTGGTCTACAGAGTGAGTTCCAGGACAGTCAGGGCTACACAGAGAAACCCTGTCTTGGAAAAAAAAAATAGATAAATAAATCTTAAAAGAGGGCTGGAGTACAGCCTAAGCGTAGGCTGGGTTTGCCACACACTGGGCTAGAGGTTCCACCCCCAGCATCAGGAGAGAGCAAGCGGGGACAGTGAGACACTGCCCCACAAGAAGCTGCAGACCCCAACAGCAAAACCGTTCATTTCAACTTCCTTAATTGTTTCCACTCCAACTCCAGACCAACCAAAAACAAGAGTGACCACTGGTAAGAAGGGGGCGGACTCCTGCTTCCCGCCCCAGTAGAATGCAATCTTTCTGCTTCTTCCTTTGAGTCGCGACCAATGGCAAAGTGTGACCAGCTACTTGCTGTGTCAGGCCCCAGGGGAGCAGGAGAGCTTTTCACCTGTTTCCGTTAGTGCTGATTATACCTGACAGTGTGAACGTGTTGTTTGTCACATGTGTGCTGGTCCGAGACCAGAAGGTACCGGGACCCCTGGAACCAGAGCCACCTGACGTGAGCCATCTCTCCAGCCCTGTATCTGACATCTTGCCTGTGGGTCTGTGAGCTGCTAAGTGTGTGTGGTGTGGGCTAAGCGGCCAGCTTCATCTCTGAACACGGGGGCAGTTTTCATGGAGCCATTTACTGAAGAGCCTTTTACGTGTGAGAGGGTGCACTTGCCCACGTGTGCGTGTTTAGAAGTCAGAGGTCAGTGTTCAGAGTCTTCCTCTCTCCACCCTCTGGAGACAGCGTCTCTTTAGACCTACCTGGAGCTTGCCAATGCAATAGGATCGACTTTTTGCACCCTGCCCTGCAGGGCCTATTGCCAGGCCTAACCCCACTAAACCAGACTGGGTACTTTCTTGCCTCCAGGGAGGCTTTGCTTAGCAAGGCTGATTGTGAGGAAGGGAGGTTAGGTGTGTATCGGCTTTCCCAGAGGCCTGGGTCCCACGGATATGACCTGTTCTGGGCTCCAAATCTGAAGAGCATGAACAGTCAGTAGTTTCTGGTGTAGGCGAGTTCTTGGCTGGGGTCTGGAGAAACAGCCCTTCTGGAGAACCACAGGAGTGGGCTTCTAAGCTAGAGTGTCCTGCTCATCTGTGACTCCCACCTCTCGCTCGAAGGCAGGATGCCTAGCCTGCCCATGACGACGTAATGGTTTTGTGACCAACAGGTGGAACCCTAGTTTTCTCCCCTGGCTTTGGGGTTGGACCTTATGGTATCACAAGCTCATCCCACCCCACCCTGAGTCAGGACCTCAGCAGCCAGCACCTGGAGCCCTTGGTGCAGGAACTGCAGGCATGAGCCAACACCCTGTACAAACCTAATTCTGACACCGAACCTGTCCACAATTGTCATCTTCGTAATTGGGAGGCTGAGGCAGGAGGATTTGTTGGAGACCAGCTGGGCTGCAGCCCCTCCTGTTGGAGGCACCTAGGCAAGGCTGGGCATGCTGCTCAGTCAGTGTTTACTTAGTAGGTATAAAGCCCAGGGTCTGATCTCCAGCCCCTTGGAGACTGAAACCCTCACAATTGAGTTATCCGGTATCTGGAGTTCCAAGACTACTATGTATCATTATGTTTCCAGCTCATGTTACACTTTTCAGGGGTAACAAATTACAATTGTAGCTTTGGCAAATTTAGTGTTTTCAGGGGTGTCCACTTAAGTGTTTATACCTATGATACGACAGTACCTGGGCTATGGCTCCACTGGATTTCTTCGAATGCAAGCACCTGCTTTACTGAGAGTGGCTTTGGGACATTTAGAACTGCAGCCCTGGCACTCCTAGCTGGCATCTTGCTCCTGCTTATACACCTAGAATACTCCTGGCTCCAGTCTGTTTTGTCTCTGTGGACCCCAGGGCATCCCCAGTTCTCCTGGGCTTGCTGGACAGTGACCAGCAGCATGGGAACTGACTCCAGAGGCCCCTACTACTATTGGTTAAGGCGACCCTTTCTCCCTTCCTACCGACCTCTAAACTTTCTTCCCATGGGCTCTCCCCCTGGTAGAAGGAGACCCTGATCTGGTAGATGCTTTGGGCTAAACAGCAAGAGAACTCAGAGAACAGCTGACAACCTTGAGTAGGCAAGGAGCATGTGGGGAAGACACAAAGGTCTCCCAGGTCACTTGGTTTATTAGATCCCAAAGAGGGGTGTCCCTGGGCCCACTGCCACCTCCTGGGTGAGGACCCAATGCCCAAGGGACTGAGAGGGGGAAATGGGCATAGAGCAAGCACAACCTCGTGATGAACCCAACCCCATCTGGGGAAACCAGGCTGAAGCCCGGGGGTGGTGAGGGGTGACTGCCATTTAATAGGAAGACAAATCCTTGGAGGGAACCTACGAGCCATCATGGCTCCAGATCAACCAGCACCCACCCCCCCCCCAGGCATGGGAGGGCACAGCAAGGGACACAGCCAGTTCCTGACGAGGGTAGTAGCTGCTGAGTGGGAGGGTTCAACAAAACTGACCATCAAAGCAGCCAAGGCTGCAGGCAGCAGGTGCCCATGGGAACCCCCGGCACCTTCTCTGGACTCTACTGTCATGGCATCTGTGGCGATTCTCGCTGCGGCTCCCTCTCCTGAAGGTACTGCCTTCAAGAACACTACACGACAGTCTCTCTCATGACCAAAGTGTCTGTGTGCTAAGCTGCCACACCGCCTAGGTTCTGCTCGGTGTACAGAGGGCCAGCTGGGAGTGGGAAGTGGTCAGCTTCCTCCTGCTTGCCGGGCAGGGCAGGGCAGGGCAGCAGAGCGGCCAGGGAGGCGGGGACAGCAATGCCAGCCTGAGCCAGACCTCTTCTCCTAAATGAATCATGAGGCGGATACAGGGCAAAAGCCCTGTACGGGGAGAGTCTGGGAGCAAGGAGGGCAGAGGTTCCACCCCAGTGGGCCTAAGGAAGGGACAAAGGCCACTGAATTAAACCCTGGCCTAGGCAGGGTCAGAGGCTAGCCAGCCCAAGGGTAGGAGGAACAGAAGCCTGCTGGGGATACAGCACGGGCCCAGGCCAGGAAGGGGCGTCCACTCCCCTCCCACTCTTCCAAGGAGCTCAGCACAGTGACTGAGCGTGGCCTAGATGTCTCTGGTGATGTCAGGTTGGCACCCTGATGCCAAAGTGCTTCCGGAGCTGCTCCAGGAACAGGAAGGTGAGCACAGTGTGAGGGATGAGGCGGATGCCGGCAGGAAAGAGGCCCTGGGTGAGGAAGACAGCGGTGGTGGCAACATCAAGTCCAGGGAGACCCGGCCCAGTTGCTCCCCCACGGCTCAGCCCCACTGCCCCAGCCCACCTTGAAAAAGGCCTGTGGTCCGAGCTTTGCGGTCTCCATGGCGCAGTGGAAGACACCCTACAGAGACAGTAAAGGTCACTCAAACGCACAGGTTAACTCTCCAGGCAGGAGGAGGGCATGGTGGTTCTGAGGGCTCCCAGGAATGTGACAGGGGCCGAAATGAGAGCAGCTCAGGCTGTGACATCAATGGGACAGAAGAGTAAAAGTCACATAGGCCAAGCTGATGGGCTACCGAAGACAGCCAGCCAGATGGCTCTGAAGGCGCCGACCACACACAGGCCAGATTCTACCTACCGCGTAAAAAGCTTCCCTGTCAACTGGTAAAGAAATCTAAAGGAGACAGGAAGGGAAAGTACAGCCCTACCCTGAGGCAAGTGCTACCCAGAGTTGAGCATCTAGAAGGGAACAGGGGACAACAGCCTTGTCTCTGGGTCCCCATGAGGGCTGAAGCTGAGAGGGTCCTGGCTCCAGAGAATGGCAGTAGACGGCGGGAGCTCCGGCCAGCCCTGGAGCCTGGCGCCAGTCTTTACCTGATATTCGCCCTTAGAGTTCATCAAGCGTGTCTTTAGCACATCCAGGGGCTGGCACAGAAATGTGGCACACCCGCCCTGCAGGAGGGAACTTGTCACCAGTGGGCCTTCAGGCACCCCCAAGCCCTCACTGCCCACAGGATACCTTTAAAAAAGCCCTTTGCCCCATCCCCGAGTGACCCAGTGCTGCCAAGACCCGAGTCCCTAGGAGAGGGAAACAGGAATTATCCCGGCCTGGGCTAACCTGTGAACGAACTTGGTTCCCAAACACGGCCTCAGAGAGGCTGCACCAGGCTCACCCCACCCACCCTCAGCCTCCTCCGACCACGCTGGGGCACTTACCGCAATGAAGCTGGAGACGAAGTGGGTGAAAATGTTGTCAGATAGGTACCCAGTGCTGAGGACCAGCTGCTTGGCCTGGTCATAGCAGGACAGCTACAGGGAGGAACAAGGACAGTTATAGCTAAAGACGAGCTCTCAGACCCAGGGAGAGTAGACAGGGTCCCCAGGGACTCCATCACCACACTTGGACACGCAGGTGAGAGTCAGATGTAGGCTGCCCACCCTTCCCCAGGATAGTGGGCATCTCCCCAAGGTCCCCAGTGCCCGCTGCTGTGTTCTGTGATCCCTGACGACAGAGGTCAGAGATATTGTCCGCAAGCCCCGTTCTGCACAGGAACCCACCTGGCCCACAGTGACGAGGGCCCCGCGGCTGGATGCCATGGTTGCTCCGGAGAAGAGCTTCCTCAGGCCTTCTGCAGGAGGAATCGAGGGGTGACATCAACCCCTATATGACACCTCATTCCCCACCCTGCCTGCCCCCCACAGGCTGCTTTTCCACCCCAAGCCCACCAGCTCAGGCACAGTGAGTACACACGTAAACATGTATTCAAATCCATACACGTTTACAACAATGTAGACTTCCTCTCCTCTCACCTTCGCGGGCCACACGGTACAGACCATCCAGGGCATGAGAGTAGCTGCGGTGGGAAAGACAGGTCAGTGAGATTTACCACATGTTCTGCAGGGTTACACGCCAGAAAAGCCACTGTGGGCCACAGGACTCCAGCGTGGCGTCATACTCAATGGGGTATTTCACAGGCCTGTAAGCCTCTCCCAGGGAAAGCTCAGGAAGTGACCCCCATGGGCTCAAGCTCGATCTGCCTGTGGGCAAAGCTTTGGTGGTCTGCTCTGCTGTTCCTCGGATGGAGGTTCCACTTCCCCACAGGATCCCAGGCTTGCTGTGGCTTCTAGCACAGATTATCACCCACCCTCTGGGCTAGTGAACCCAAGGGGGAACCAACAAGAAGCCAGAAACTAGCCAGGCCCGGCAGCTCACGCCTGTAATCCCAGCACTCGGTCTGCGCTACAGAACGAGACCCTATCCCAAAATGAAAATAAGAAACTGGATCAGCTTTGTGGAGGCCAAGCTAGGAGGAGCTGGAGCTCAAGGAGAGCCTGAGCAAAAGTGGGGGAGGCGGGACGAGAAACAGCCTGGCGCCCCAAGGCTGAAGGAAACTGAGATAATAATGACGAGAACGGACGGATACCCCAGGAAGGACAAAGGGCCGCCACAGAAGACCCCAACCCCAAAGCTCCCCGTTCCTGGGGCTGACCTGGAGTGGAAGAGGAGGGCCACTTCTACCCAGGCCTCCTGGCTGTAAGCCGTTCTCTAATGTGTCTTACTCCACGGGCTTTGAGGCTTGGGTGGCCCTGCACTTAGATATCTGATTTGGGCTATCCTCAGCTACAAAGAGGCTCAGCCCTAGATGACAGTCCTGGTGTCAGCAAATTCCAGAAGGCAGGTATGGGGACTGGCCCTCAGCCTAGTGAGATTCTTCCATAAGAAAGAACCTAAAGGCCTTAGGGGGACCAAGGGACACCCCTTAGTGACCCCAGGGTAGCATATTATCTAAAGCCACCAGCTCCCCTTTTCATAAAACCCACGTGCAGTATGGGAGTCCTGGTTAAGTCAGAGCAGAGCTCTGCAGGGTCTTCCCCTCCCTGACTGGGGCAAAGCCGGTTTCCCACTCACTTGCGCCGCTGGTTCAGGGGCAGCTTCATGTCGTTCTGCATCCTGAAACAACAGAAGGGCAGGTGGGGACGGGTGAGCCCCTAGGCCCCAGGTCAACTCACTGACCGGGATCCCGAGTTCTGGGTAGGATCACAGGACTTGGCTCTGCCACAAACCCAGGCTCAGGGACTGCATGGCGGACAAGGGAGCCCGTGACCCTGGGGGACGATAGGCACAAACCTGACGTTGACCAAATCTGCTGGGGTCCCCACGAAGCCTCCAGTTAAACCTGTGGTGACAGAAACGCCAAGGCCACTATGTGATGGTTCCCGGCGTCCTGGACCTCTGCCCGGCCCTTGCCCCGACTACCCAGTGCTCACCACTGATGCCGCCCAGCAGCACCTTGCTGTAGAAGGGGAGAGGCCCCTGGCTGTCCTTGGTCATGTAGTCCCGCATGGTCTCATAGATGGCGAACCGAGTCAGGGAGTAGGTCATCTGGGGAGGGGGCCTGGCTCAGAGGACTGGGCACTCCCCCCAGCCTAGCCATCGTCCCATGGGCCCTGGACACCAAGTGACTGTTCTAAGGTCACTCAGTTTGCAAGTAGCCAAGCCAATTCACAAGCCAGAGGTGCTGTCCCCAGCTGTCTTTAGCTTCAGTTTTCCCATCTGAAAGTGGAAGGCAGACCCCTGTCCCATACCCACCCTGTGTCTCTTCTGTAATAAACCTGAAGGGGAAGAGAAAGCAGCTGGAGCTCCCTAAGGCTCCTTCACAGGACTGAGCCCAGAAGCAGGACCTGAGAGGCTGGTGCCAAGGCCTGGGAAGCTGATGTCAACAAGAGAGAAAGAACGTTGTGGATCATGAGCCCTGACAGCGAGCCAAGACCAGTGCACGCACCTGTCTACACAGCGAGGCGCTCAGGCCGTTGTAGAGCGCCAGGATGCCGTCGGTTCGGATCACCTGCAGCGCCATTCCCGTCATGCGTAGCTTCACCTCCTGCTGCGTCTGTAGGTGCACCTGCGGACAGGCAAGGAGGGTACAGTCACGTTCCCACAGAGCGGAGCTCTGACCCGGCCACAAGCTAGAAACAAAGTTGTAATGAGATGGCTGCCTACGCCTCCAAAGGTAATTTCAAGGATTAGTCATTTCCAGGTCCACAAGCTGTGGTCTGAGCTGTCAGTACGCAGGCCTAGACGGGAGGAAGCTTTCTGTTTGTTTCGGCTTTTTGAGACAGGGTTTCTCTGTGGCTTTGGAGCCTGTCCTGGAACTAGCTCTGTAGACCAGGCTGGTCTCGAACTCACAGAGATCAGCATGCCTCTGCCTCCCGAGTGCTGGGATTAAAGGTGTGCGCCACCACTGCCTGGCTGGGGTGAGGAAGCTAAGACAGGGGCAATAGAGCGGTTCCAAAGGGTCTAAGGCTGGTCCCAGGCCTGCGATGGTTCCCTTTCATTGTGTAGCAACAACAGTTAACTGTTCTCAGGGCCTTGCCTCGCTCCCACCCCCTTACTGGTGGCCTACTGAAGTTCAGGCTCAGGAGACCCGGTCCTGAGCATTTGTGTGTCAGTTCCCAAAGAAGCCTGGTCACAGCCAAGTGCGGCTCAGACATGGTCACACTCATGCAGGAAAACAGGTAAGACGGTGCGGACAGAGGGGGCGTGGTTCTCAGCAACAGCAGTGTCACCTTGCAGTATGTGGGTCAAGAGGGACAGAGGATTTAAGCCACCTATCCAGGGAGTGGTGGCTCTGAGGGCAATTGCTCCCGTGTATGAGGGTAACAAGTCAGGGCAGAGGGCACACACGAAGGAACTCCAAAACAAGTTTTAAAGTTGGCACGGTAACTCAGGCATTCAAGTGACTGAGGCAGGAGGATGCTGAGTTTGAGGACAGTCTCAAGTACAGTAAGATCCTGTCTTTGCACACAAGTTTTCCAATGGTCTCTGTGAGCAATCCTTGTTGGAACACCCTGACCACTGCCTCCTCTGTGGCTGGGCACCGCCTGTCTACTGGCGCGGGTCCAGCAAGGGTGTCCTGGCTTCCATGGCAGCCTTTCTTGATCCTCCAGGCACCATTCTTCCCAGGGAACACCTGAGTGGGGGCGGGGCTGAGAAGCAGCGGAGCCGGTCAACACTCAAGAGGACAGGCCAGGAGTGGGGTGCTTGAGAGGCCTTCAGGGCCCAGGCCTACTGTAGCCACTGAGCCTGACCCCCATGGAGAGGGCTGCAGGTACAGACACAGCCAGGAAAGGAAAATATCCTCAAGAAGTCGCTCCCACAGTAACCAGTACTCTTGCTATTACACCACCTGCAGTGGCAGTGCCCAGGGGCTGGACCTGTGTGCGCCACTCACAGGACAAGTAAGGTTCCAATCCTCCCTTGTACCCAGTGGCCAGCATTCTTACTAATCAGAAAAGCTGAGGGTGATAATGAATGTTTGAAATCCCTGCACTTGGAAGGTAGAGGAAGGAGGAACGGAAATCCAGAGCCAGTTTTAGCTGTATAACAAGTTCAAGGCAAGCCTGGGCTACAAACAAGAAAGAAAAGAAAAGAAAGAAAAGAAAAAGCGACAGCCTTTCTTAGGAAGCAGGGTCCCAGGCAGAGACAGAAACTAGCGGGGAACCTCAAGTGGTAGACACAGAGACTAGATCAGCTCAAAGCTCAGAGGCCAGTCCAACGTGGGGCTTCAGGAAAACGGCAGTCAGAGCCCCCTGGGTAGAGGGGTCCAAATCTTTGTTCTCTGAACAAACAAACAGTCAGGGAAAAAAATCCCCCGGGGCCTTCCCTGGCCCTGGGGAACAGGAAGAGTGCTGTCTTAGTTTGCTCTGTAAGCGTCTATTTTTAAACAGGGAAAAAAAAAGACAAAAATCCCACAAACCCACGTGTCTCATTTGTTTTTTTTTTTTCTTTGAGGGGCGTAAGGTTCGAGACAAGATCTCTCTGTGTAGTCCTGGCCCTTCCTGGAAGTCGCTCTGTAGACCAGGCTAGCCTGGAACTCTGCCTCCTTGTTTCTTATGCTGAGCCCGGTGAATGCCGGGTCTCCTCGCTCACCTGGGGGCGTGCTGATCCTGGCGTGTCACCCGTTCAGGCGGAAGCAGATGACCGAGGTCACAGCACCACCACCGTCGCCCTCACTTTCGCCCCGCACCGTAGGGGGTGCTAAGCAGGCAGGGGAGCTCTGCCGCTGGGACCAGGCTGGTCTTTAAGTTCCAACACCTGTGTCCCCTGCATCTCTACCCTCAACTTTTTACCAGAGTTGTAGAATGTTTGCCGCCGAGGAACGGCTCGGAGCGCAGAGGCGGGACAGACAGCCATCTGTTAAAGATGGGGGAGAACCAGCTGGTAAGCTGAGGATTGGGGATGTCTCCGTCGCCTGTCCCCAGAGAGACCCATCTGCAGAGGGTCCCCGGGGACTTTTCCACCGCTGCCTACTGGGAAACGAGCGTAGTGGCGCCCGCAGGCCCGAGCCCGACGGCGCAGAGCAGGGCTCAGGCCAGCGTGGCGGTAATTACTGGGTGCGCAATCAAGCGGCGGCCGCAGCAGGCGTCCTGTGGGCGCCAGGCCGAGGACGGTCCCCGGCGCCTTGGGCTCACGCGCAAGCTCGGCCTTGAGACTCAGGCTCACCTTGAGGAGGTCCAGCGGGTGCGTACAGCAGGCGGCCCCGCAGGAGGCCAATCCCCCAAAGTACCAGCGAGATGCCCGTGCTTCGGCCATGGCCAGAGCAGCAGCGACCTGGCCCAACCCGGGTCAGCACCACAACTCCGGTTCCAGCCTCCTGACACCCGGTTCAAAGTGCCACCGAGCGCCCGCGCCTGGTGCAACCAATGCGCCCGCGCGGCCCCAGGGGCGGGGCCTGGCGGACTCCACCCACGGCAGGACTCGGGCTTTGGGAGGCTCCGCCCACCCTCTTAAAGCGGAGGCAGCAAGGGGCCGAGGTAGGGGGTCCGCCGCAGACGACCGTGAAACCCCTGGAACTAGACCATAGCCACATCCATTCTCTAGATTATGGCTTGGGTCGCGGATCCGAAGGTCGTCTGCCATCCTCCACCCATCGGGAGGCTGGTTTCCTACCAGCCCCCCTAGCCTTAGTCTGAACTTGCACCCTGGCGCTGACTCGTGTGTTACCCAGGCAAAGGACACGTGCTGCAGCAATGGACCTCGGTTCCCCATCCCCCTGACCACAGAGTCCAGCCCCCGCCCAGATGTAGGGGGATGGAAACCTTCTTGGGGCCGGCTTGCAAATTAAATAGAAACCACGGACAAAAGACTCTCAGTGAAGGATAGCGGTGCTCCTCCCCCATGCCACACACCCAGTGAGTCCCTGCCAAGAGCAACTCGGCTCAAGTTTTGCTGTGGACATAGCCCTAGGCGGCCGCCATGGAGAAGGTTCTGAGCTGTGAAGTCTTCATGGTTGGCTAATGGCTCAGGCTCCTAGGAGGCAGCTCCAATCTACCGGCCAGAAGTCCATCCCCACCTCCCAACAATTGGCAAAGAAATCCGTGTATGCTCCTAGCCCAAGGATGTACCTGCTAGGCAAGGTGAATTCCAAGTCCCAAGGCTGCTTTAAGTCTGGCTATATGAGTTAACAAAGACCTCCCCTGCAGCTCTGACTTGGTCTCTATTTGATGCAGAGAAACACCTGGCAAACAGCTCCCGCCCAGCAGTATCCAGTCCTGCCACCCAGTGCCCAGCTTCACAGCAGGGAGGGAGGTGGAAGGGAGCAAATTGTGTCTTCCTGAACCCCAGGCGGCCTCCCATGCTGAGATGCTCTTTGTCAGGGCACCAAGATAACAGGACAGGGGAGCTCCTGGCATCTCACTTGTCCTGGCGTTCCTTCCCGTGCCCAGGGCACACTACACTCGCGGATGAGATCTATAGCAAGGGGGTTGGGTCACTTCACACTGGATCCATTCTTCTCCTGCAGCTGGTAGGGGACCATGCGCACCTTGGGGATAGGCAGGTCCCCAGGTCAGCTCCATGGGTTGCTGAGAGACCAGAAGCAGCACCTGGTCTTGATACAGACCAGCCCTGCCCAGGAACTGAGAGGAACTGGGTGTGAGACACATTGAGCCACAGGACCGAGGGTTGGGTAGGCTCAGGCCTGACTGATCTTCCCAGAAACAAACAGTGGAATGGCCTTGTTCAAGGCTAACTCAGCACGGGAACAAAGCTATGCCCACAGCTGTCTAGTCTCACCTGGTTACCAGACTACAGATGTGTATGCATCTACCCTTCTCTGAGGGCTGGAATCTATCCCTGACCAGAGGACCCCAGTCCATGGTACAGAGCGAAAACAAGCCCTGACACAGAAACCGAGGCCAGGAGCTAAGGACTAAGTTTTATCTTTGAGACAGGTTCTTACTGGGCAGCTAAGACTGGCCTCAACACACATACACGCAGTGATCTAGGGCCCACAATGTAATCTGGATCAGGCAGAGAAAGGCTGGGGTGGTCAGACTTGGGGAGGGACCTCACCTGTCAAGTTAGGGCCCAACTTTTTTTTTTGCAGTGCTTGGGAAAGGGCTCAGCTTTCACACAGTTGAGTGCTTTACCACAATCGGCATCACCCGCACCCTCGGGTCTGCCTTCAGATTCCAGAATCACAGGAGCGGGGTCAGCAGTGGTCACTCTATCCCCTGATCAGAGACGCTGATCCCGGCTGAGGATACTCAGAGCCGAGGTGAACTTTCCAGGCCCCAGGACAGGCCCAACCTGGGGTTCTTGAGATCTGGCACTACTGCCCCAGGTGTTAGCAGGATCAGGCAGGTTATGCCTAGGTCACCTGGTAGCCACATTTGTGGAGACAGCCCCAAAGTACTGCTGGGAAATCATTAACCCGGGCAGTGTGGCAATGCTAGTAGCCGAGGCCAGGAGTTCACTGGGAAATCAGTTCCTTGTTATGTGAAGTGGACTGGCCCACAGCTGGGTGGGGCTGCCGGGATTCCGGAGGCATCACAGAGCAACACTGCTGAGCACATCGCCCTCTCCTGGTCTCTCTAAGAAACTGCAAACGTTCTTCCAACAGGAGGCCCAAGGCCAGGGTGCACCTTCTCAAACACCTCTGAGGATCTGGGCTCAGGTCTAAGACCAACTAAAGAAACTTCTGTTCCTCTCCCAGGCTCTGCTGAGGTCTAGGAACAAAAATTGCTACACATGGGGTGACCCACCTCAGGCTTAGTCAGGTCTTCCAAGACTTGCAAATACAAGACCCTTCTGCCACCTTGCTCCAGTCTGGTGAGTCAGCCAGAACTTTTATCCCCCATGTACAAGCCCCCTTGCCTTGGGCATTAGGGGTAACAGCTCAGCCTCCATCCACCCTGACTAGGGTGATGTTGGACCCGGACTGTCTTGGTAGGTTGGATCACTATTACACTTTGTTGCTTTTCAAACTCCAAGCATCTAAATGGAAATTTCACATCCAAATCTCAGATCACCCCAACCCCAACTCGAGCTGCACACCAGCCCCTGCTAAGCCTGCGTGGACACAAATCTGCCAACCTTGGGGATCAGAGGATGGGTCCTTGCACAATAGAAGTGATGGATGGCTGTAGACCCTCAACATCGCCAACAGGGAGGGGAGGCAGGGGCAGACAGCCTGAGGAAGTCAGGACACACACACCTCTAGATGACCAACAGGGAGGAGAGGCAGGGGCAGACAGCCTGAGGAAGGTCTGGGAAACACATGCCTCTAGATGACCCTTTGCGCCACCAACCCCGGGCACACACACCACTCACCACACACACCCAGCCTCAACAGTGTATTTTCTCAGTAGCCACAGGGGCGTGTTCACTCTGTAAGTTCTCAAGGCAATCTGGAGAGCTCTGCACAGCTGTGGCGGCCCTCCCCATCACAGTAGGTCCATCCTGTCTCTCTCCCAGATCTCGGTCTCCAGTGTCAGTAGCTGTTGCTCCCAACACCCCACCTGGGAGTGAAGCAGGGGTGAGCGGGCCTTGCCCAGGTCCCAGGGACCCCAGTCCAAAAGTCCTCAGAACGGGGGTGTCACTCCAGAACTACAGTGCCACCCACGGCTTCCAAGGCTGCCTTGATCTTCTCAGCCTCGGCTTTGGCCACGTTTGCTTTGATTTCCTGGGGCAGGGACTCTACTAGCTTCTTGGCCTAAAAAGAGACAGCAGTAATGAATGAGCTTGTGGCACTTATAGTCATAACGAAGTCCATCCTAATAGGGTCTAGAGCCCGAGGACTTTCACCCCCAGCATAGGCGAAGGCTCAGAATGGGGTCCCACCTGCACAAGGTTTATGCCCTGGACATAGTTCTTGATCTCCTTGATGAGTTTCACTTTGTCCACGGGCTTTGCTTCTGTCAGGCGGACGGTGAAGTGTGTCCGTTCTTTCTGTTTGGGGATGTCTTCTGCCTCGGCCACCTTAGGGAGTGGAAAGAGGTAGGGTGAGGTAGGGTAAGGAAGGATGAGGAAAGGCCGCCCACCAGGACCTGCAGCAACATCAGCAGATCCTGAGCTCTGCCCTCTACAAAGCTGTACCAGACCCCTTTCAATCAGCTCTGCTTCTACTCCCACAGGGCAAGGCCCTGAAACAAGCTGCACACTCCTTTTACCTCCTGACATTTTACCCCAGCCCTCTCTAGAGCTTAGAGGTCACCCGCCTCAGCCTCCTGAGTGCTGGGATTAAAGGTGTGTGCCACCACCGCCCGGTTCACTTTAACCTCTCTTTAAACTGTAATTTGCGGGTTGAATAGATGGCTCAGTTGGTGAAGGGTTTGCCTTGCAACGGTGAGGACCCGAGCCCGACCCCTGGAGCCCCTGCATGGCAGATTGTGCCTGTAACCCCAGCACTGCCAAGTTAAATGGGAGGGTGCTAATGGCACACTGCTAGCCAGCCTGGCGTTGTCGTAGGGTATACAGACAGTGTGTGAGGATGCACTGCTGTGACTGGAGCAATAAAAAGCTGATTGGCCAACAGCTAGGCAGGAGGTATAAGCAGGATTTCTGGGGACAGAAACAAAGAGGAGAAACAGAGGCACACAGGAAATGTGAAGAGGAAACAGGAAACGAAGGATGAAAGAGAGGTAACGCCATGTGACAAAATGCAGATTAATATAAATGGGTTAATTTAGTTAAAAGAACTAGGCTGACAAGCCTAATCTAAGGTTGAACTTTCTCCGTGTCATTGTTTGGGAGCTGACTGGCGGAACAGAAAGAGTCTTGTTACTCCAAGCCAACTGAGACCATGTTTCAAAAATAAGGTGAATGGAGCCTGAGGCTCCAATGGGAACGCATGCAAGCACGCACAGGTGAGGCTCCCACGGGAACACACGCAAGCACGCACAGGTAACAAGCAATTGTACTTATGAGGTAGGAAGAATAAACGCTTTGGAGATATAGAAAAATCAGGACTATCTCAGTCTTCAGCCAACAAAACCTATGTGTCAATAATAACAACTTTTTTCTTTTGTTTTTTTGTGTGTGTGTGTGTGTGTTTCAAGACAGGGTTTCTCTGTAGATTTGAAGCCTGTCCTGGAACTAGCTCTTGTAGACCAGGCTCTCCTTGAACTCACAGAGATTCGCCTGCCTGCCTGCCTGCCTCCCGAGTGCTGGGATTAAAGGTGTGCGACACCACCGCCTGGCTAAATGACAACCATTTTAAGCCCCACTCTTCCAAGCTAGCTCACAGTGCGACAGGAGAGCCCATGGTACTCCTGATCTGATGCACGGAGACCTCAAGGCCCCAGATCAGTCCTACCATCCAGGTCATGTCTGGATGTCGGCTTCCTGATACAGGACCAAATGGCAATAGTACTCCAGTCTAGACAATTAATCCAACCCTCGCTTCAGAAGTTCAGGGGTTAGGTATGTTGTTCTCTCAAATGAACATGGGTTTAGTTCCCAGCACCCATGTGACTTGGGGTGGTCACAGGGCCTTGAACTCCACCTTGAAGGGATCCAACATCCTCTTCTAGCTCCCTTAGGCGCCCACATAAATGTGGCACACGGACATACATACACACCCACACGAATAAAAATAAATCCTTATGACAAAACAAAACATTAGGATTGAATCTAGTCCTGGGTGGCTTAGAATTCACAGACATGCACCTGCCTCTATCTCCAAGTGCTGGGATTAGGGGTGTCGGCTACCATGCCCGGACCCTACTCAGATTTTACAGACTGCTTGGAAACCCGTCAGCTGGAGCTGTGAGGAACGCCTCACTTTCTCTTTGTCAGCTTGTGGAGGCCTTCCTTGAAATTCCAGCCGCTACCCAACTTCAGCGGCCTGCCTGTTGGTCTCCAAGCCAAAGTGCACCTCACACAGGAAGCAGGCACGCTAGGACCGCATCCCTGCGCCTTGCCTACTTCCTTCAACAGCACTCACGGCACTGCTGTTTGATGAACTAGTCACAAGACCGTTGTCTTTATGAGGTAAGGTCTACCCACCAGCATAGCGCAGAATGAAGGGGAAACTTGTGGACATGAGTTTTACCGTCAGGACCCAGCGTGGAGGAGAGAATTCCTAAAAGGTGTCCCCCTTTACCATTCCCCACGAGCTGTAACGTGTACACCCACCCACATACATACAGCAATAAATAAAACAAGACCTCGAGTGCCCCTGGCAGAGTGGCGTTCCCAGAGGTGTTGCGGGGAAGCGCACAAGGGGACACACTAATGACAGCTGCAGACCCAAGCAGGGGCTAGAGAAACGTGCCACATGCTGAGATCAGCAGTAACTAGGCACACAGAAATGGCTCCTTCTGTTGCCTAGGCTCACCTCAGGGGCTGCTGCTGCTGCGGCAGGGACGGCACCAGGCATCATGCCACCCATTGGCATGAGGCCAACATCCTGGATCTTCAACGTTTTCTGTGGGACACAAGAGAAGTTTCAGTGGCTGGTTGTTCTTCATAATGAAGGCACAAGACTGGCTGGCCCTGGCATCTAGTAAAAGCACATCTGAAAATTTGCCAAACTCCCGGGACACATCTAGAAGAGACATGGACCTCTGACCCTGGTTTGGCAAAATATCAAACTCCCAAAATACAAACAGAAGACAGGGATCTTAGTCCCGGTCTGTGGAGAGCTCTCCCAGTACCTTCAGGAGCTCATTGAGGTCTGAGATCTCCAGGAGCGTGAGGCTGGCGATGTCTTGGACCAGTTGCTGGATCTTGGGAGGGTATTCCTTGGGAGCATTATCGAGAGGGGCACCCGCGAGGGCTTCACTCCTTCTGTGGCTGCTGCTCCTCAACTGTCGCGCTGCGCAGACGCCGGGGACCTGTTGCCTAGCCCCCCGTGCAGACAGACATCAGACCCGCGAAAAGGGGAGAAGCGGAGACCAGAGAGTGCAAAAGATACATGTGCTCAGTCCTCCACCATTGGGGCCAGAATTCACCAGCCGAGGCTAAAAGGGACCTTCCAAGCTTCCCAACGTTTCCCAAAGAGTCTCAGAACCCCACAAGATTATGCCGGCAATCCTGCCGGAAACTGCAAGCTTCTGCTTGAATGAAACACATCTGCCTAGCGGGTGCATTCTGCTGCACCAAGCATTCCAAGGCTCCGGGCTCGAGCTACGCAGCCGTGCACGGCCGGGGTCGCAGGGGCGGGAAGCTTGGGACGAAAGTTACCTGTGCCCAAGGTCGCCCAGGCCGAGCCGTCCTCTCCACGCCCCACCAGCAGGGCCGCGGAAGGTGGCCATGCGCCCGCCACCCGCGCCCTCCGGACCTGCTCCGGCCCGCCGCCCCGGCCACAGCGCTCCAGAGCCTCCCACTCTACCTGGCAAGGCGGAGCGCTGCTCCCCGCAGCCCAAGCCGCGACCCCCACACGCGGCCAGCCGCCCCCGGCAGCATAGCTCCGCAGGCGGGAAGGTCACACGCGGATCTGTGCGGAAGCGGCGCTCTAGCCGGGAGCAGGCGAGCTGACCGGGCCGCTCTAGCCGCGAGGCCTCCAAGCATTAGAGCCGAAGCCCGCTGCTCTAGGCTGGGTCGGCGCCTGGTATTACGCACTAGGCGACGCGACGCGCAGACGCAGTCTTGGCCCGGAATTAGTGCTGGGCTAGCGGTGTCTCTGAAAACCCTGTAGGGCAGCCCTTTGTGTTGCCAGCGGAATGCGCCAGCGACCCCTACGTAAGGAGACCGTCGCGTAGACCCTTGAATTCAGCTCAGACGTCCAAGAGATTAACGCTATAATCCAGGGATCTAGTGCCCCAAGCATAAACGAAGGGCCACTCCATTGTTCTAGAAACCTGTCACCCTTTCCCCAACGTGCAGAGCGCATGCCTGTTCCCCCAGGTTTGAATGCACACCCAAAGCAGACGTTTAGCTGGGAGGGAAAGCACGACATTTACGGCTTGGATATCCTCACCAAACACCAGGCTGAAATGTGTTTTCCAGGGTGAGATACTGAGAACTGAAAACGTAAGCAGTGGTTTGACTCCACTGAGGCTGTAAAAGCCCATCTTTGAGCCCTTTTTCAACTGCTGGGTGATACTCTGTGCCACGGGAGTCAATACAGAGTGCCCACCAGCAAGAAGACCATCCAAGGCCTCTCACCCCGCACCTCCCAAGCTCCAGGACTGATGCAGATTATTGCAATGAAGAGTACCCTCACACTGCCGCACCAAACACTCACAACAGCTTCTGAAATACACTTTATTAGCACTGTTCTGCACTGGAGATGACAACGGAGGAGTAGGGAAGCTAGACATGCCTGACGCCTCCACCGTGCTGTGCAGGAACCATGCCTGGACAACACAGTTCACATCAGACTCTGGGACAGCAGTCACCTGTGGCAGGCCCCACACAGCAGCACTCCCCAGAGGAGGTCCTACCTGCCCTGCAGAGTTCCAGCCCTGGGGAAGGCAGACTGCATCAGGATCAAAGCAGGGAGCCAGTGACAAGGAGCCAGACCACTGAGGACAGGGACGAGGGCCAAGGGGGAAGGCCCAACCCTTGCTCATGGGAGAAGGGACACTACAGGGCAGTCACAGGGAGGAAATGGCTAGTTAGACACATGGGTGGTTCCTGGTGAACCATAGTGTTACTCTGGGTGGTGAGTGCCGGACTCAAGGTCAGTCGAATGAGATGAGTTGGGCTTCACTGCCCGGGGCTGGCGGTCCCTGTGCAGGCGGTGGCTGGGCCACAGGGGGCTGCTGCTGGGGAGGGCCAGTGGCAGGTGGCATCTGGAGAGGAAGAGCAGACAAGCCCCATCACCCTTCTGTCCACACACAAGAGTTTCTGTTTAGAGCAAGCTTCATTGCAGCACAGAGTAACCCACAGTGCCAAGGCACTCAAGAGGCTGGTGTAAGTCTGTCTTTGCTATGCAAGCACATGTACATACGTGTTTGCATTGACTTGCATGTCCTCATTCTGATGAATGAGAAAAGCCCCTGAGTATAAACCTAGTGCAAGGGTTTGAGGCTCAGGGAAGTGGCCTGAAGACGGCTCACCTGCTGGTACATGGGCTGTTGCCCTGCGATGTAGGCCTGCTGGGCTGGCAGAGATGCGTCCTGGCTTGGAAGGGTGGTCATAAGATTCTGTGGAGAGTAAGATTGAGCCCAACACTTAGTAGTCTGTGACCAGTAGGGCCCAGGAGGGGAGGACCTGTCCTCTGCTAACCCATCTTATGCCCAGCAGAGACTAGGCCTCTTTACCTGCATGTTGTACGGCTGGTAGCCCATGGACATTGGCTGGCTCCCCATGTAGCCTATGGTGCTGGTTTGTGGAGGCTGGGAGATGGCTGGGAGGCTCTGCGGGGCCTGAGAAGCCACAGTCTATGGAAGGAGGGGGGGGGGAATGAGGGAACAGACAAGGGCTGGGAGTAGAGGAGAGGAGGTGACCTTGCCCACATACCTGGTAGCCTGGGGTTGGAGTGGGTTGGTAGGAGGAGTAGGCAGGGCTGGTGGTGGGCCCAGCCTGGGCCTGTGGGGCTGCCTGTGCCGCAGGAGCGCCTGCTGGGTACATGTAGGCGCTGACCATGCTGGGATCTGTAACAGGAAAGATGAGCTGCTTTAGGTCAGGAAGGACAGAGGGGGGAGACAATGCCTTTCCCTGGGGTTTTTCTTTTGTTGTGACTTTCAGAACCAAGTACATGCTTCACTTATAAAAGGCAGGTAAAGCCAACAAGGGGAAGTAGGTCCTAAAAGAACATGAAAGCAGAAAAAAAAATGGCCCTAATTACTTTTGTTTTTGTAGCGCTGAGGGCTGAAGCCAGGGGTTTGAACATGATAGGCAGGTGCTCTACCTGAGCCACACCCCCTCCCTTCAAACTGCATTGAAACACGGGGCAGTTGCAGTGAAGGGAAGGGGCCAGGGAGAGCTGACATGAGATTCCTGGAGCTCATAACTGGGAGTTCACAATCCAGATGAGAGGAACAAAGACAAACACGCTAATATTCCAGGAAAGACTCCGTGGGACAGAAACGAACCAATACACAGGGGAAACGAAGGGCACCCCACGCTGTCAGGACGAGAAGAACTAACGTGAACCAGTGTGCTCTGTGACTGAGAAACTGTCAACATATCCTAGGAACCCATGGCTTCACTGTTTGTGTGGAACACAGTTCTTTTTTTTTTTTTTTTTTTGGTTTTTTTTTTGGTTTTTCGAGTGGAACACAGTTCTTAAACAGAGTCTTCCTGACTCGACCTCTCAAGTGTTGGGTTGTAGCTGCACATACCATGCGCAGCCTGAGATACTGCTTCTAATGGCTGTCCCCACAAAGAGGAAGCAGGATCACAGAGATCTGAAGAATGGACAAGCCAAGCAGAGTACCAAGCTACCCTGGTCAGAAAGTGACAGGCCAGTCAAGGTTATAGAAGTGGCTGGCAGACTCACATGGGTCCTACCAACAATAATATGTGTATTAAAGTCAAAAGAAACGGGGACAGAGAGATGGCTCAGCAGTTAAAAGAGCACACTCTTCCTCTGTTTGGTTGGTTTTTCCATACAGGGTTTCTCTGTGTAGCCCTGGCTGGCCTGGAACTCAGATATGTGCCTCTTCTGCCTCCCTCCGAAGGGCTGGGATTAAAGGTGTGCACCACCACCGCTCACAGCACACTCCTCTTATAGAGGATTCAAGTTTAGATCTTAGCTCCCATGTCAGTTCTAAAGACTCCAGAGACCTCCTGTGACCCCTGAAGGTTCCTGCACTCACATGCACACACTCAGACAGAAACACAAACATATACATAATGAAAAACATGAAACCATGTCACACACTTTAATTCCAGCACACAGAAGGCAGAGGCAGGGGGACCTCTGACTCGAGGCCAGCCAGGCCTACATAGTGAAACCCTATCTCAGAAAATAAATAATGGGGCCGTGGTGGCGCACGCCTTTAATCCCGCACTCGGGAGGCAGAGGCAGGAGGATCTCTGTGAGTTCGAGGCCAGCCTGGTCTACAGAGTGAGTTCCTTTCTACAGAGAGAAAGTTCACACCTACATAAATGACAAGAGCAGAAAAGGGCAAGTACATCCTTCCTCTGGAAGGATGATGGCTAAGAGAAAGGCACTACTTGGCAAACAGAAGTTCAAGAAAAACTTAGAAGATGCAGGAGTCTGAGTACCAGGGCATTTCCAGTCTCAAGGTCTTTTCTAAAATGGTACCTGGCGATAATGGAAACAGATGTGATGACCGTGGAACCCGCCTCAGTCACACAGAAGTGACGAGATGCCTGCTGAGCCCACCCCAGTTAGCAGGGATGTAACTAAGCAACGCAGTGTACCCCACATGCCAAAGTTCCATCTTGTGCCTTTCTGACTAGAGGTGTAGTCCACGGCCCCAGCAAGTACTAACACCAGACAAACCAAATTGAAGGCAACTTGCCAACTACAGGACCGTGCTCAGAGGGTCTCAAGTAGGCACCATGTGGTACAAACAGAACGGGCAAAGTTTGGAAGAGAACAAGGTGCAGCAGCCTGACTGTCAGCAACAAGGGGATTTTCTGTTAGCACAGACATCTTCCCTGGGCAGTGTGTGATCCAATGTCTCCTGTCTGTGAGCACATCCTGACTTTAGGAAATGCACTGTGGGTGAAGGAGCTTCACCTGCCCCTCATCTAGAACAGATCAGGAAAGGAGTTGTGTGTGTATATGAACACGTGTTTCCATATGGACAGAAAAAAACAATTATAGAAAAATATTCACTTAGAGAATTTGGACACTTTGTCATGACCCTCTGTAAGCTGGCAAGGTTACCTGCTGTGCTGCCAGGCATGCTGGGGTAGGGGCCAGTGGCTGGGGCTGGCTGGCTCATGTACACACCATGCATTGGGGAGCCCTCTACTGAGCCTGCTGGGCTGAAGGTGCCAGGAAAGCTGGTTGGGCCTGAGGGCTGGTAGAGCACACCCCCAGCTGTGGGCATAGCCTGGAGCTAGAAACAAAGAAGAGCCAACAGTCAGAGGGGTTGTCCTTGGCCCAGGAGGGGCAAAGCGGGGTGGGCAGCACATGCCTGGGCATAAGGCAAGGGGAAGGCAGGCATCTGGGCACGCATCTGGACAGTCTGCTTCTGTTGCTCCAGGCGCATCTGCCGCTCCTTTTCCTGCTCCTGCAGGCGCTGGATAGCCAACTGCCTCTGCACCTCCAGGTACTCCTGCAGCAACAGACAGGAGGCGGTCAGGCCAGCCTGGGCCTCCCCTACCCATATCCCAGGTCGGGTGCCACACCTGCTTCTTCTGCCTCATGATCTCCAGCTTCTGTGCCAGTTGGATCTGACGCTGGCGCTCGGCCTCCTCGGCTGCCCGGCGCAGTTTCTCCCGGTGTTCCTCACGCAGGGCACTCAGGGCTCCCCGAGCATCACGGATCTGTGCCAGCTTATCCTGAAGCCCCTCGTAGTACACTGTGTGCAGAGAACAGGGCAGCTCAGCCCTCTCACAGCTTGCAGGCCTAGCTGGTATGGGTTTCTGTTCTGCTTGGTCAGGGCTGTAGATAAAAAGGAGCAGAGCAGGCCCCACCAATGGGACCACCTCCCAAGAGCTTCAGTGGAACCCAGGGTCTCACAAGACCCCAGGAACAATTAACCACCGGATGGGGCTCACAAGCCTACTGCCTTGGGAGCTGAAGCAGCCCCTGCAGGGCACCTGGACACCTACACCTGCGCTCATCCAGCTGGTTGAGCAGCTCAAGCAGCTGCGGGTGCATGCTGTTGATGGACTGGAAGAGTGACAGCACGGCTGAGTCATTGGTGATGCTGCGGCCCCGCATGTGGTTGCTCTTCATACGGTTGACGAAAGTGGTGACGGCATTCTGTAGGGCCTTGAGGAACTGCTCGTGGCTCTCCTCTGACTCCCCGTTCTGGTACTGCTGGAGAGGCAAAGTAGGGGGCTGAGCAACACCACATCAGGGGTGCACACCACGCCCGCTAAGCCTAGAAGTGTCCCTAAAAAGGTGTTAGGCTGGCAGACAGGCATGGCCCACTGTGTTTAGGGCCTGGCACGGACAAATGATCCAGTCCTTAACCTGCTTGACAAGTGAGCATCGTTGGCATCCTGCTCTACACACAAAGTAACAAAGACAACCTGAGGTTCCTGTCCACCAGGACACTGCTCACCAGCGCAGAACTGGGGAGAAACCTCTGCCTGGGTATGGCTGGCACCAGCTCAGAAGTTGGGGGATAGGGAGGCCCTCTTCTGAGCTGCTCTGGAACACTAGGGACTGCAGGACAGCTGGAGCATGAGACTCCTTGCTCTGACATAGCCCTCCAACCAGGACAGGAGGCAAAGCTTACCTCACTAAAGGGGCCACTGGAGGGAGCTATGGACTGAGAGTCTGTCTCTGGAAGAGGAGCCTGGAAGAGATCAGAGTTAAGTAAGGGCATCTTTGGCCAGCTTCGTATCTGGCTCTAAGAACTGGCAGTCAAGAGTGCAGAGGAGCCTCTTACCTCCACCATGCTGTTGGGGGCTGTATGCCCCTCCCCAGGCTGGGCAGCTGGCTCCGTCAAGGGCACAGGGGCAGATGGTGTGGGGCTCTTCCGTGCCTCCTCCTGTTTCTTTTCCCAGTAGTTCCGGTTGAGGTACCGTGCAAGCTGCAAAGCAATAAGAAAAGGAGAGGGAGTTATGGCTGTGGTCGGGAACAGGAGAGGGAGTTATGGCTGTGGTCGGGAACAGGACAGGGCAGCCCCACACTGTGCCACTCACCTCAGGGTCGATGTCCTCAGCCAGAGGTGCTGATGAGTTCTGGGGAGACAAACAGAGTCTGAGGAGCGACAGGCTGAAGGGGTGATGTGATCCCCAAGTAGTCAATCCCACAAGGACCCAGACGGCACCAAAGGACGGCAGCTCTCAGGGCTGGCCAATGTTCTAACCCCGTCTGGCACCTGCCAGCCCTTTCCTTCTCAGGGCCTTTGGGCCTGGCATTCACTTTCCTTCTGGCAATACAGTGTTAAGATCTTGAGTCATGAAACTGTCACGTTTTGCATCAATCTTTAACTTTACTAAGGTAGAGGGCAGCACCCAGGCCTTACTGACTTCCTAGGGCAGGTGAAAGCACTTTACACGGACAGTGAAGCCCTAGTGTGTGGGCCGTGCTCACAATCTGAGGAGGAGGAAGAGTGTCCTCAACTAGCAGGTACCAGGGCTGTTTCCAGCTCTGGCCCCCATTCGTGGCTGGCTACTGTGAAGAGCTCCACAGAGCCTCCAGGAGAGTTTAGTTCAAGGACTGAGGGTGGGAGGGAGGTGGGTCTCCAGAAGGTCAGATCTGTAATACTCCCTGGCAGGGGGCCTCTCTCGGTACCCTCTGTACCCCTACAACAAAGCCCCAAACCAGCAGAACCCCCCTGGTGATCCCTGGGAAGTGAGAAACAACTCACCACAGGGGACGAATACAGGCTGCCGGCTGGGGGTGCAGATGAGGCCAGGGGTGTGGGCTCTGCCTTTGGGTGCCCTGTGTGTGTTGACTTCTGTCTCTGAGGCAGAATCAGGAAGGAGCAGACATCATTAAGGGAGTGTGTGGCTGTGGAAACTCAAGGTGACCTTCATAGCGCCCCGTGGCTTACCATCCTCTCTTTCTCCTCAGCCTCAGACTGAGAGAGGGCCAGCGCCAGCTGCAGCTCCTCTTCTTCCTGCAAGGCTGTCTCATCCCGCTTTGGGGGCAGCTGAAGACAGACAGGGCGAAGTGAGAAGGGCCCAGGAAGAGGTGAGAAAGTGTTCTAGGGATGGGAGGGGCCTCGCACCTGAGACTGCTGGGACAAAGGGCTGGTCAGGTACTCTGGGGGCAGCTCTGTGGTCGAGGCAGCCTTTCCTTCCGCTTTCCTGCAGCAAGAGACGCTGTAAGTGACCAGACACTGACACCAGCCTCCCAGGGACTCCTCACACCATCTCCAAAGACCGACATTGCAGGTCAGACAGGGACATGTGGCTCCATGCCCACGTCCGAGGAATGGCAGAAGAGACCCTGGCCCCTCAGCCAGCTGCAGAGCATGAGTGAGTCACTTGGCCTAGGCCGGGCCCTCTCCTGGCTGAGTTGAGCAAGGGGCTCTCTTAGCACCTAGACATTGCTGACTGCACCGGCCATGACAAGCAATGGGCCTTCCCTCAGAAGATGCCAAAAAGGGCATCAAGGTCCAGGCAGGCCAGGAATTTTCTGGAGTGTGATATAGAGCAGAGATTTCTCTACAAGTGTGGCTGAGGGCCACATATATATAGCATACTCAGGATTTCTAAAGGAAAAACCACACTAAAGCATGTCCACACACACAGCGGAGGAGGGAAGCCGAGCAGCCCGAAGATATGGTTAGGAATGGACCTCTGTAGAACAAGGGTTGGGTTTTACCAATAGAACAAGAGTTGTGCAAAGCCGAGGCCCAGCCTCATGTGCGATCAAGGCACTTCCCATTTCAAGAAAAAAGAGCTCCTTTCAGCAAGACCTGTGTCCTGTACAAGTGATGTGCCGCCATGTTCAGTGTGACTAACTGGACGCCAGAAGTCCACTGCACTGGGGGAGAGACGGCTCAGGGGTTACAGGCATGTTCAGTGTGACTAACTGGACGCCAGAAGTCCACTGCACTGGGGTAGAGATGGCTCAGGGGTTACGGGCATGTTCCCTCTTCCAGAGGATCAGGTTCCTGGCACCCATATGGGGCAGCTCACAACTACCTTCCACTCCAACTGCAGAGGGATTGGATGAATCTGACCTACTTAGGCACCTTCACACACCTGCACATTCTCTACAGACACACACACATATAATTAAAAATAAAGAAATTTATCTAAAAAAAAAAAAGAAAAAGAAAGGGTCCCGCTATAAACTGTGATTGGGAGCACATTCTCTTATCTGCTTCTATGATGTTGGCTCTGACTAGATGTGAAGCTTCTCAAAACTGTGGATCTCACTGGAAAGCAAACTCTATCAATTTAATGTCAGTGTATTCTGAAACAGAAAGGGGGAGGGGACAAAAAACCAGGGTGTCCTTGGGAGCAGCCTCCTCACCCAACTGGTCAAAGGTTATCAGTGACAGATGGGGGAGGGACACAGACTCATGCCTGGGGCTCTCGAGCTAAGCACCAAGTAGTCTTAGATTCCAATGGAGGGACGGACCCTGGAGACAGGTGCATCACAACTAACAGGCTAAAAACACCGTCCTGGTTAAGGAGACTGGCGAGGTACGATAATACAGAAAATATACTCTGAAACCCTGGCATATCCCAACAGGGACCAAGAAGCCACAAAGGACCTTCCTAGGGTAGTGGTCAAACTGGAATACCCAGAGGACAGGTGCTGGCAACACAATGTCCCATGTCCTGTGACAATACAGCACTGACTTCTCAGACCATCTGCCTTTTTGGAATGGACACTAGGCATGTTCAAGCATAGAAGACCATGAAGTTCACACAACTCACTTTAGGGCCATCAAAACCACTCAGTGGGAATGAAGTTCCTTTGAAAGCAAGCATGGCAGACCTAAGCTTGACCCCCAGAGGAAGAGAATCGACTGCACAAAGTTTCCCTTGAGCTCCACAGACACACACAGCATCAGCACTCACGCCCACCTATGTCTCCTTCCCAACCCCAACAGATTCTAAAAATGTAGAATAAAACAGAAACATCCGGGGACACAAGGATGAGGGGGAGGGGAACCATAACTGAGAAATCCAAGCGAGGGGCTTGCACGTGTTCCCCTGTGCACACGCATACACGCATACACACGTCTCTATCACCTGCGCCCCTCTTCTGCAAGCGTTCTTTCCTTTGCTTTTGGTTCTTCTAACACAGGGACTCACGTAGACCTAGCTGGTCTGGAACCTGCTATGTGGATTAGGCCACTGTGGGGTCATGTTATTCTGTCCACCACCTGTCCCAGAATTTGGGGTGGTGGGGCTGCCTGAGAGGCCCAGGAGTCTACACTCACTTGTTCAGCTGCTCGTAGCAGGGCTCACACACGCGCACCTCCTTCTCAATGCCGAACTTGGGGATGGTGGAGTACTTGGAAGAGCACTTGCCGCAGAAGATCTGCCCGCATGCCCGGCAGTGGTGCTGTGAGATAAAGCGGGACAGGTCCAGTGACGCTGGTTACGGTTACGCTGCCTGCCTACCAGCCAGAACTCCCTTGTGTGCGTGGGAGCCGGGACAGGGACAGGTCCAGTGACGCTGGTTACGGTTACGCTGACTGCCTACCAGAACTCCCTTGTGTGAGTGGGAGCCGGGACAGGGACAAGCAGAGCAAAAGGGATGGGAGGCTTACAGGACACTCAATTTTAGCCACCATTTGAAGGAATTAAAAATAAACAACAGGCTAGGCGGTGGTAGCACACCCCTTTAGTCCTAGTACTTGGGAGGCAGAGACAGGCGGATCTCTGTGAGTTCGAGGCCAGCCTGGTCTACAGATCTGAGTTCCAGGACAGGCTCCAAAAACCACAGAGAAACC
>NC_022014.1:83593412-83602683 GCF_000317375.1 Microtus ochrogaster | reverse complement strand
AAGAAAGAAAGAAAGGATCTTTGCCCAACCCAGGAGAAACACTAAAATGGCCCTGATTCAGTCTAAGCTTGGGATGTTCAGATCCCCAAGGTGAAGCTGGACCCTGCCCACCAGGCAAACTTCAGATAAGGTACTCATTCATCATCATGGAGGCCAAACACCAAACTCCTGCCTCAAGCACCCCAGGTCTGAGCTGGATTTACTCCAAACCATCAGGCTAGAGCAGAAGAGATAGCATCACACGAAAGGAGCATGGCTTTTGTGAAGATGGCAGGGGCATGAACTAAACACTCAAGTCCCTGGGGATACTCACTTTGCGGGTCACCACCCCAAACTGTACTCTGCAGCGGTGGCATTCCTCGGCGTCCACCCAGTCAGGGGCCTGGGGACAATAGTCACAATCACATAACATTCTCCGTCCCAAGTGCCCAGAGATGGCACAACTCACCCCACATCCCAGACAGGAAAGGCACCTAGAGAGGGTCCCAAATTAGTGATATCCAAACCAACCACATGACCCAGGATTAAGTTGCTTCAAAAAAAAAAAAAAAAAAAAGGAACCTGCTCCTAACAGGCTTCCTGACACTTCCCAGGTTTGTGGATGTGGATTCTCTTGTTGTATTTTTGAGATAGGGTCTCTCTATGTAGCCTTGACTGTCCTGCAACTCACTGTGTAGACCAGGCTAGCTTTAAACTCAGAGATCTGCCTGCCTCAGCCTCTGAAGCTCTGAGATTACAGGTATGGGCCACTGCAGTTAGCCTAGCTTTAGGGTGTGTAAAGAAATTCAGTCTCTTGTTTTTCTTTCTTTCCTTCCTTTTTTTAAACAGTGCTGAGTACTGAACCCTGAACCTCGGGTCATGACAGGCAAGGGCTTTACAACCAGCGAAATCCCCAAGGCTTGACATTTTCTTTCTTTGGAGTCAGGGTCTTGTTATATACTTAGCACGGGATGTCCTGGAGTTCACAGCAATTCTCCTCTGGAAAGCTGGGATTAAAGGCATGAGCCATCCTTACCAAACCCTAAACAAGAAAGAGCCCCAGGACCTCCCTCCTCCCAAAAGCTCCGGGACTGATCAGCAGAGCTGAGCCAGGACTCACTCTTTCCGCAGCAAACATGGCGTCACTCTCCTTGAATTCCGGGAAGACGTGTCCTAGGAAGAAAAGGTTTTAGCTACCACTGGCTCCTTCTCTGGTCACCACTTCCTAACTCCTGACGTCTGCCTCATCAGATAAAACTAACAGGATTAGGACAGAACACTAGAGTTCTCCAAGTCCCAAAGTATCACCAAATATCCTAATTCACTGCCCGCTCTCTGGAAACACCACAGCTCTCTAGGGCTGCTACATCTCAAGGAATGCAGACAGGGGACTTGAGAAAAGACCTTCAGACATCATGCCCTGGCCAAAAACCTGAGAATCACTTCCTGCCGCACACACAGCAATAGCACATTCTGGCCTTGCTCTCCTCTGGCATGCACCACCCTTCTGTCCCCTCCAGCAGGTACAGTGTACTCTGACCCCGGGGTCTGAACCAGAGTCCTGGGCAAAAAGTGCCAGGGCAGAGCTAGAGACGGGTCAGTGGTTTAGCACTGGCTGTTTCTTCCAAAGGACCCCAGTTTGATTCCCAACACACAAATCGTGGCTCACAACCATCTGTAAGCCTAGCCCCCAGGAGATCCCGCACCCTCTCCTGGCCTCCAGGGACATCAGGCAGCATGTGGTCCACACATACTACAGGCAAAGCACCCATAAACATAAAAGCAAAACGAAATAAAAAAGGTGCCAAGGCCTGCGGTTGCTCTTGGTGTTCAGAACGCCTAGAATCCATCAAATTCACTTGAGAGGTCTTCCTAGACTGCTCATCCATGCTACCCCAGGAAGCACAATGGGTGTGCCTGTCCGCAGACTTTACTGTTTCCTGACTGAATATAGCCTGCTGCCTCCTTGTGGGTGGAAGTATAGAAAGCAGGACCTTGTCAGAGCCTCACTGCCAGTCACTCAGGAGGACCAGTCTATACCCCGAGCCCCTCATCACTAGGATAATCTCCCAGCCTGGAGCTGGGAAGTTCTTACTTACCTTCGACCTTCATGATCTGGTACGTGTCCTGGACCACCTTGTACTTGGGCTCATTCCGGAAGGCGTGTGCCCAGGCCTGGATCAGGTACAGGATCTTGTTCCGAACATTAACTTCCACCTGCCTCTGTAGAGCAAGAAGAAAGTGGGAAGGGCTGCGGGAGACTCGAGGTGTCTGAGGTCTCAGAGGGAAGAGACAGCTTGTAAGACCAAGTGCCCTGAGTAGAGACAATTGGCACATAGACCAGAGAGAGTCCCTGGGTGGCTACCAGGCACCCATCTAATCTCAGGAGCAACCCTCCTGAGAATCTACACTTGTGCAGGGTCAGGGTCACAATTCTTTTTTTTTTTTTTTTTTTTTGGTTTCACGAGACAGGGTTTCTCTGTGGCTTTGGAGCCTGTCCTGGAACTAGCTCTGTAGATCAGGCCGATCTCGAACTCACAGAGATCCACCTGCCTCTGCCTCCCGAGTTCTGGGATTAAAGGCATGCGCCACCATCGCCCAGCTCTTTTTTTTTTTTTTTTAAAGATTTATTTATTTATTATGTACAGTGTTCTGCCTGCATGTGTGCCTGGAGGTCAGAAGAGAACACCTAATCTCATTACAGATGGTTGTGAGCCACTGTATGGTTGCTGGTAATTGAACTCAGGACCTCTAGAAGAGCAGCCAGTGCTCTTAACCTCTGAGCCAGGTACCTCTCCAGCCTGGAGTCACAATTCTTAATCTTGAGAGAAATCAGAGAATCCCCAGAAGCTACATTGCTTGACCTACAGCCATGACTCCTTCTCCATCTCTGCATGGCACCTCGGCCAGAAACACAGTTCTCTGTCCGCACCATCACTAAAGCCTGGGGCTCCGACTGCCTCTAAGAGGCACCAGGCGGGACATGAAGCATTGCCTTAGGTCTTAGGACACAGACACCACAGAGTCAGATCTCCCTCCAGCCACTGTCTGAAAGAGGCAGGGATGTCCTCTCCAGATGTTTCTCCACAAGGCTCAGGCCCTGAGAGCCACAGCACAGCCTCGCGCTTGGCACCCTCTTAGGGAGGTCACAACGCTTTCTGTTGATGACACAGATCAAGCAGCTTCAAGGAGACACACAGCTCTTACACTGGGATCCGGGCTTCTTTCTAAGCAGACCAGCCTGGTGCAGAGCAGGGAGGTCGCCTGACGCTTTGCCCTCCTCCAGCTATGCAACAAAAGTCTGGTTTAGGCCCCAAGTTAGAAGGGTCAGCTATACAGCTCAGTGCCCAAGACAGGTTCTTGGCAGCATGGGTTGAGGGTGAAGGTTCCCATGAGACCAAAGCCTGGTGCTGTATCACATGAAACAGCGCCACTCTGCCCAGCCCACCAACCCAGCTGCATCACCATCCACATCACAATGCCTCAGGTCGTCCTGGGGACGATCTCACACGACTCCAGCAAGCTCTCCTCCACCTCCCGGAGCAGCTCCTGCTCTATCATTTTGCCCTCTTGGCCCTGCCACAGATAGACCTAAACTCTAACTTCTGTACCTTCATGGCTCAGACTTCTCCCACTCTTGAATGTGCTACTCCAAACCTCTTCCCCAAGCTCCTACGATACTCCATGACCACCTCTGCCCACAGCCCTGAGGACTCAGCCCCGTGCCCTGCTTTGGAAGCCTTCTCTGGCCCAACAGTGTCTCTCCCTGGGCCTGGTCTGGACTCTCAGACCACTCACAGGGAACTCTACTCTTACCCTCACCTCCTCCTTCTGTAGGCGACACACACTTAGAAGAGCTGGCACTCTACCTGACTCCGTCTTCCCTCAAGACTCTAGGAAACCTACCTTCAGCAGCTCCTTTAGCTCTTCCATGGTCTGTTTGTTGGCAACTTCATCATGGACTGTCTGGCCACAGTTCTTTACCACAGACTCCATCACCTGAAAACCCCAAGGAAGATAAAGACCTAGCTTGCCGGGTGGTGGTGACGCACGTCTTTCATCCCAGCACTCGGGAAGCTGAAGCAGGCTGATCTCTGTGAGTTCAAGATCAGCCTGGTCTACAGAGTGAGTTTTAGGCCAGCCAAAGCTGTTACACAGAGAAACCTTGTCTCAAAAAGCAAACAAACAAAAAAGGCCTAGCTGTGTCCAGGGCAGGGCCTTCTTCCTGCTGAGTCCACTCAACAGGCCTCTGAGTCCACTCAACCTGTTAGAAACCCCAAACAGCACTCAAAGACAGGCTGCAGGCCCTGACAACATCTTGTGGTCAAAGGTGACGGCCATCCCATCCTTCATGGGAGTATGTTCGGACTGCAGATAGAGAAGCATTTTTGATACTTCCTCTATTCCCATAGGAGGGCTCCAACTGTACTCAGTGCCAGAGGGATCCACTAGTTGATCTGTGCCCAGCAAAGTGGGCATGGCTGCCGCACAGCAAAAGGAAGAGAATCTTTGAGTATGGGAACCAAAAGACACTGCAGCAGGGCTCTAGTTACCTCCAGAGCGTACAAAGCCACGTGTGGGTTCTTATCATTGACCTTCTTCTTGATGGAATTTACAGCATATTTTGCTCTGAAAGAAAAAAAAAGCACTAAAGACAGCGGTAAGAGGGATGGAGGGGAAATGTCTCCATAAGGTGAGGAGAGCAATCTGCCATCCTTGTTTTCTGAGACACGGTTTCATGTAGCCCATGCTGGCCTCCAGCCCAGTGTGTAACTAAAAAAGACCCTGGACTTCTCATCCTCCTGTCTTCACCTCCCAAGTGCTGTGACTACAGGCGGTGCCATCAGGTCTGGTTTATGCTGTGTTGGGGATGAACCCAAGATTTTACACACACTAGGCAAATACTCTACAAACTGAACTCTACACCCAGACTTCCACACACCAGCTTGGTCCTTCAGACCTCTAAATATCTCTAAACTGTACAGTTTTAATTGTCCCAACATAACAAAATACCCAGACATAAATAAGGCAATTGTCTACATAAAGAACCCTTGAGGTGACGGGCGGTGGTGCCGCATGTCTTTAATCCCAGTACTCAGGAGGCAGAGGCAGGAGGATCTCTGGGAGTTTGAGGCCAGCCTGGTCTACAGATTGAGTTCCAGGACAGCTCCAAAGCTATGCAGAGAAACTCTGTCTCAAAAACAAAACGGGCGATGGTGGCATACGCCTTTAATCCCAGCACTCGGGAGGCAGAGGCAGGCGGATCTCTGTGAGTTCGAGACCAGCCTGGTCTACAGAGCTAGTTCCAGGACAGGCTCCAAAGCCACAGAGAAACCCTGTCTCGAAAAAAAAAAAAAAAAAAACAACAACAACAACAAACAAACAAACATACAAAAAAGCTCCTGTGGTCAACTTAATCTTTGAAGTGGAGTGGGAACGAAAAGATGTCAGCATCGTATGTGACCGCCCCTCACTTTATAGGACAGGCCCTGCTCACTTACTGTGTGTCCCCCTGACGGATCAGGTCGCAGATCTGCAGAATGGACTCCCAGTCCGTCTCCAATAGAAGCTGGCTGGTGGCTTTGTCTAAAGGAGAGATATGTCACTCAGGGAACTCATTGTGCTGTTTCCTAGGTGGCTCCCAGGTTAGTAATTTCCCCCTTTTTAAACAGATGAACTGAACAGACAATCCTCTTGAAGAACAGTGACAATCCTGGAAATGGCACTGGCACACACGCGCACACACACACACACACACACACACACACACCCCGTGCAAGACGCAAATAATGTGAAAATTACAGAGACTCATGGCTGCTGTGCTTGCTCCAGATCAGCTGTCATTTCAAACTCTGAATCAATCACTCAAGTTCCCACAGACCCTCAGGAGACAGGCACTGCCTCCATCCCTTTTCAAGGTAAAACAGAGGGACATGAATGCCCTATATCACAGCTTGCTGGGCACTTCGAAACAGCATGCACAACAACAGGGTCACCTGGCCCTCAGAGCCCCATCACTGAGATGGTTTGTCCCTTATATTATTAGCTCTTAGCAGGGCAGGCGCTGGAGAGATCTCCGGATTCCCCAGCTAACACTCTTCACATCCTCATCCCCTGTCTTCTACAAGAATGAGCTATCCAAAGACACACCAACTTTATCACCGATTCGGCAAATTACTGGATTGGTACCTGAAGTGCTGAACCTCCCCAGAGGGGAGAATAAGAAAAATGTTTCCACAATCCCCGAAAGCAAACGAGCAGACCATGGAGGCACTCTGGCGCCTGTTCGGGGACACACTATATTTTTATCGCGGGAATGGAGCATGCAAGGCAAACCCATTTTCCCTCCTAAAATTTACACTTCCCAGGAGGTTCAAATAGGATCAACAAGCTCCTTCAACAAGGAGAGAAAATGTCTTCCAAAACCCAGGGACACTTTCAGAACCCAAGGAATAAACAGGGTCCTAGGAAGCAGTCCCCAAGGGGTTCGCAAAGGTTTAAGGAGGGCAGTATCGGTTCCACAGCCTTCGACCAAGCATTAGGGTCAAACGACCCGCATGAAGCTAGGACCTGAGTCATACACTTCATGACTCAGGACTTTGGCCCAATCGGTTCCGGCCCGTCGGACTGGAGGGGGCGAGGTCCTCGCAGACTCCCAAAGAGCATCCCTCACTGGACCCCCGGGCCGCGGTGCACAGCCCCGGAGGCCACACCCGAGGCCCGGGAATGTGTCGTGCTCCCGGGAGGCCGGCGGCCGAACAGGGCGGCCTGCCCGCTCCCCTGAGACCTATAGAGGCAGCGTCTGGCGGGTGCGCGAGAGAGCTGACGGCGAGCTGGCTGGTGGACGCGTTACCTAGGAGACGCTCGAAGGTGCCGCTACCTCGCCCCATGGCGACCCTGCTCCGGACCGACGCCGCGGGCGCTCCCTCTTTCGGAGCTGACGCGCCCCCCAACTTCCGCTTCCGCCTTTCTGGGCCCGCGCGCGCAGGCGCACGTCTCCGCGCCGCCCCGAGACCGGCCCCCAAACCGAGGCCTTACGCATGCTCGCGGACTCTGAGCGGCCATTGGTCGGCGCGACTAACCAATGAACCGTTCGGACGAGGGGTCTAGCCAATGAGAGTTCGCCGGAGGCGGGCCTCCCGGTGTCGCAGCTCCGAGGGACCGGGGCCCGGAGGACCGGGGATGTGTCTCCTGCTGGGGGCTGCCGGGGTCGGGAAGACCTTGCTGGTGAAACGCCTGCAGAATATCCTTCCGCACCGTGAGGGCGGGCCGGGCCCCGGGCAGGGCGGGGGACGCACCGGGGTTCCTCGGGCCGGGAAACCCGTCCTCTGCCGCACTCAGGACCTTGACCGCCCGAACAGCTGAGCTCGGGAGATGGCAAGGGAGACTTGGGGGACCCTCCGCCGACGCGGCCCACGGTAGGTGTCCGCCTCTCTCGGGTCTGACTCACACGGGTTACCTTGGCGACTTGACGTGGCCTCCTCGGGCTTTTCCAGGTGGAACCCGCGGTGCCGGTGGTCAGTGGGTTGGGTACTGTGGGTACTGCCTTCCCGGCACGGAACCGCTGAACCTGCAGGGAACCCGAAGCTCGCTTTCCTGTGGGCACTTTTCGCTCCTCTCCCCAGGGACTTATTTCGCTGTCACCCTCAGGGCCCAGCTCTGATGTTGACCATTGCCTGGAGTCCCCAGAGAGCTGCTTTTCTTGGTGGCGAGCTCTGCTTGAACAGTTGTCACTAACCATCGAGGTTTAGCCACCATCTCTCTCCCCCGACACACACACACATACACATCGCGGAGCTGCTACCCAGGAGTTCACAACGGCACAGCGCTTACATTGATCTCATGCGTCGTGTTTCCTTCCCACATACACAGGTTGGCACCAACCTCACTGACATCGTGGCCCACAGGAAAATCACTATCCGAGAGCTCGGGGGTTGCATGAGCCCCATCTGGTCCAGTTACTATGGAAACTGTCATTCGCTCCTGGTGAGTCAGTACTTCGAGCTTCTTTTGGGAGCAGTGTGTGGGTCACCCCGAGGCATCGAGTAGTGGATCCTGCTATGGGATAGGGTTTTGGTGATTGCTCGAAGGAACAGTACTTGGGCTGCGTTGCTTGCTCTTAGTCATTGGTCTGAGCCCCTCAACAGGGTTCAGCCTCCACGAGATCTATGCTTTGGTACCTGAGTATCCAACCTGTCTACATCCTCATGGTCGGTCCATCTCCACAAGGAAGGAGCTCCAAATTTTGAGATGGAGAATGGCCACAAGAGTAGATTTTATGCATTTAAAGACACCATGGACCCCCAAGTCATCCTCATACAACTTCCCTTTGCTGCCTGTTTCCAAAACCTTTGGCTTAAAAGCCACTCTGGGACCACTTGCCTAGGTCACTCGAAGCCCTAGGTTTGACTTCAAGCATCATAGATGATCATTTTAGAAAAGTTGTGTGTGCTCTTCCTGGGTCATGTGTGTGGTGCCCAGGTGGAGAGTTGGCCAGGAAAACCTTAGCTTATGTTTCCTCTTCCTAGTTCGTGATGGATGCCTCTAACCCCACCCAACTCTCTGCATCCTGCGTGCAGCTCTTGGGTCTCCTTTCTGCAGAAGAACTTGCAAAAGCCTCGGTCCTGATACTCTTCAATAAAATGTATGTGTCTAGGGGATGATGATGATGTTCCAAGGGGTTATCTCCTCGAGTGCAGCCTAGAACATGGGATCCAGAGTGGGGAGGTGCAGCTGCGGGCGGGACAAATTTGATGAAGTGCTTCTTTAACCACAGCGACCTTCCCTGTTACATGACCGTGGAGGAGATGAAGTCAATAATCAGGCTTCCAGACATCATTGCTTGTGCCAAGCAGAACATCGCCACTGCAGAAATAAGTGCCAGGGACGGCACTGGCTTGGCAGCAGTACTGCTCTGGCTCCAGGAGCAGCACAGATGAGCAGCTGATGGCTGGATGGAGCATCCTGGCTGACCCGGTGCCTGGGGACAAAGACTGATGCGTTCTGGTGAAGCAGACGCGCCCGGTGTGTCCCTGAGTGACCGACAGGGATCTGTGCAGTGATTGTGCGAGCACGTGTCCAGACACTGCTGTCATCTGGAGTATGTCATCTCTGGAGAACGTCCCCAAGACTGGGAGAGGACAGAACTACAGGTGGCTGGATGTCTTCCTGTATCCAGGTGAAAGTGCTGCTGGGAGTGCACCAGGAAACTCTGGACCTGTGCCTGAGGGCTTTGGACTCTACTGCCCCACTGAGTCCAGATTTTTTTTTTATTTTAATTTATTTATTTATT
>NC_022014.1:83581390-83592391 GCF_000317375.1 Microtus ochrogaster | reverse complement strand
AAAAAACTGTCTGAAGAGGGCTGGAGAGGTAGCTCAGCAGTTAAGAACACTGGCTGCTCTTCCAGAGGACCTGAGTTCAATTCCCAGCACCCACATGACAGCTCACACTGTACCTCCTGTCGAGGAATCTGACACTCTCACACAGACATACATGCAGGCAAAACACCATGAAAAAAAAAGTCTGAATGAGAAACAAAAACCAGGCAGGATGTAGTGGTACAGGGCCATGGCTTGAGCTACTCAAGAGACCAGAGTGGAAGGATCATTCTAAGCTCAGGGATTGAAGAACCCAGGCAACACTGGGGTCAGGAGAGCCTCTCTGAAAAAGATAGGGGTGAGGGACCAGGTGTGGTAGAGCATTTCTTGGGAGACAGAGGCAGGAGGACTTCTGAGTTCTGGGCTAGTCTGGTCTACACAAACACTGTCTAAAAAACAAAAAGATGAAGCCAGCGGTGGTGGTACATGTCTTAAATCCCAGCACTCAGGAGGCAGAGGCACTCTTGAGTTCAAGGCCAGCCTGGTCTACAGAGCAAGTTCCAGGACAGACAGGGCCACAGAGAGAAACTGTCTAAGGAAAACAACAGCAGCAACAACAAAAAAGATGGGGAGGTTTGACATCACCAGAGATAAGAGTGTTTCCATTGCTTCATTTGTTCTTTTAAATATATAGTTTGTTGGGGGCTAGAGAGATGGCTCAGAGGTTAAGAGCACTAGCTATTCTTCCAGAGGTTATGAGTTCAATTTCCAGCAACCACATGGTGGCTCACAGCCATATGGAATGCTGAATGTGATAAATCTTTTTTAAAAAGTAATACCTAAAAGCATGGATGAGGGCATCTTTAATAAGTTGAAAGTAAGACATACCCAAAGCAATATGGGTATGGGCTCTTTCTCTCAAGACAAGGTTTTGAGAAATCTTGTGTAAAAGTCCGAACTGTCCTGGAACTCACTATGCAGACCAGCCTGGCCTCAAAAATCACAGAAATCTGTCTGCCTCTGCCTCCTGAATGCTGGGATTGAAGGCGCATGCCATCACCACCCAACTGGGTATGGGGTATGGGCTCTTTAAACAAGAGTTATCCAGAGTTCTTCAATACACTTCACAGTCGGCTACAGAACTAGCCAGTTGTGCATTAGCTGGATGGTTACATGGCTTCTGAAAAGAACACAAAAACTTACAGTTCTAATAACGGTAGCCTTGGGCCCTACTACTACAGGCTCTAGTTCTGATGCTTAGTGGGAAACAAAATGGCCAAGGCATCCAACTTATTGGCCCCTGCTAATGTTGGGTGCACGTCTAAGACATGCACGGACTTGGGCTGTGACCAAGTGTGTCAGAGAACAAGGACCCAGACTTCAAAGACAGTAAAACTTTAATGTCAGTAAACTTCACTCCGGAAAATGCAAACTTGGAAGAGTCAAGGCACTCCGTGTGGGCTCCTTCACCAGTTGTTCTGGATGATGCAGGCTGTCCCATATACGGTCATATATGTGTTGTTTTATTGGGTGATGAATAAAGCTGTTTCGGCCAATGGCTTAGCAGAGTAAAGCCAGACAGTAAATTCAGAAAGAGAGAGAGAGAGAGAGAGAGAGAGAGAGAGAGAGAGAGAGAGAGTAGGCAGAGTCAAGGAGATGCCATGTAGCTGCCAAAGGAGAAAGACACCTCCAGAACTTTACCAGCTTTGTGGTAATACACAGATTAACAGAAATGGGTTAATTTGTGAGAACTAGCTAGAAATATGCATGAGCCATTGGCTAAACAGTGTTGTAATTAATATAGCTTCTGTGTGATTATTTGGGTCTGGGCAGCTGGGAAACAAACGAGCAGTCTCCTTTTACAACTATGAGAGATGCCCCTAAGCAAGGCCCAAGCCTAGCTCTTTTGATGTCAACATGCGGGTGGTTTTTGTTTTTTGAAACATGGTCTCATGTAGTCATGACTGGCTTTGAACACCTAATTATTTTGCTTCTACCTCCTAGGTGCCAGGATTCTAGAGCGGGACCGCACTCCCAAGGTTTGGAAAGTTTCAAGGTTTCACTATTGTGAGCCAGCATCAGGTCCTCCCTCCTTTAATACTATGGGAGACACATTCAAACAGATTCCATCCCTGGTCCGCTCCGAAGGCCTCCCCTATTTCCCAGAGGCCTGCTACGCAGGACATGGACCTTTTCCTACTATCTCGGTATAACCACTCTGCCCTTCCTATCACTGAAGTCTGGTGTTTATACCTCAAGGCGTTCAGCCAGTACTGACACCACATCTCTATCCAAACCAAACCTAGATGGGTACTCTGGCCTCTGTACACACCCCTGCAGGCAAACAAGGTGCTGACTGCCAGCCACCTGAGAGATTGATACACCTGCACTGGGCACATCTGTTCCCACTGTACTGTTACCCTGCCTTGCATGGCACTGAACGCATAGGAACCTCTTAAGACAGCAGGCTTACCTACAACAGCAGCTTCAGTATCAGCTGGATTAAGGGATTGAGTCCTTTGTACAGTAGTCCTGACTTGTCTTCCTGAGACTTGTTTCAGAATGAAGCCAGGCTCAGGAAAACACCAGCCCCCTCCATCTGTGTCTCAGGCAAGTGCTGGGGGAACTTGCCCTTTATGAGGTGGGATTCACTGGAGGTCACTTTTAAAAGGATAACCTTCAAGGGACAGGGAAAGAAAAGCACCCCCACCCCCCTACTGTTCAAGCCCCTATCCAGAGATAAGCATCTGCTGTCTTTCCCTCTGCCAGGTCTAGCAGCTAGCGGGCCAGTTTCCAGCGCATTGGTCCCCTGGGTCTCTGAGTCACAGACAAGTCTGCAGCTTCCTCTGAGAAGAGCAGCCAAGCGGGTGTGCAGATGTCACTTCCAGTCGCTGCAGCTTCTTCAGGGCTCTGTAAGCCTGCACAGCCCGTTCCCGCTCTTCCCCCAGAATCCGCTGGCGGGCCATTGAGGTAGCTGGAGTCAGGGACCCACCACCAGCGCCCAAAAGCATCTTTAACATTAGAGACTTCTTGCCAGGCTGAGGAGAGAGAGAGAAGGTTTTAGCACACACTCACTAGGAAAGAAGGTAGCAAAGGGCTTTGATTGGTTCAGCAGCTCATAGTCCAGAACACCTGCTCCTCAGCAGACACAGAAATGACCTAACCATCCCCACTCCCTGCAGCTCATAGTCCAGGACACCTGCTCCCCAGCAGACTCAGAAATGACCTAACCATCCCCACTCCCTGCATGCTTGGTCCCCACGTACCGCATCTCTGCCAATGCTCCGTCTAGGCTGGACCGTCAGCTCCGGGGGCTGTAGCACAACCTCTCCAAACTCCACAGTATCTGGAAAGTCAGTGAACAGAAGCTGCTGTTCAGAGCCAGTGGCATTTCTGACTCACTGCCTGTCCGCCCTTTCTTGAGGGCTTCAGGACTCACTCATCCTCAGGCCTACGAGTGGTGAGCCCGGAAGAGTCCAGAGGTACCAGCAAAGAGGTCTGGGGGAAAACAGGTAGCCCTGTGCGGACTACAGCTTCTGTCCCTGCTGTGGGAAGACCTACCTTTCAGCAGCTCCTGCTCCAGCCTGTCCACTGTTCTTTCCTCCCTTTTCTTCTGGGCTTTTTCAAGGCGCCGCTTCTGGAACCTGGGGGGAAAAGCACGTTTTTCAGACTCTTAAGTGCTGGTTCCATCTTAGGGGCAGCAGAGGTCAGCCTGACCTCAAGGGATGCAAGATATGGAAGTGGGAGGCAAACCCATGCTCTGCACCCGACAGGCTCCCCAAGGGTCCCCAGTCAGTAGTTGTCAGCCCCAGGGAACAATGACAAAGTCTAGATGTTCTGAATTGCCCATACAGCCTGGACCCATAGGTATCTACTGGAACAATGCCCTCCCATACTGAATGTCAGTTATGAGATTGGATCCACAGGCCTTGCAAAGTACTGTATGTGTGATACACCACACCTCTTTGTGAGCATTTGCAGACCGCGATGGCTCTGGCTCCTCTGACTGTAGTATTAGAAGGAAGTAGAAAGCAATCTTTTTACATCTTTGAAAGAACAGAAAGGACACATGTCTGCAGTACTAGTGAGGAGGAAAAGAAGACAATGTAGCCATTCTTGTTGGTCAAGAACAGAAAGGACAGGTGTCTGCAGTACTAGTGAGGAGGAAAAGAAGACAATGTAGCCATTCTTGTTGGTCAAGAACAGAAAGGACACGTGTCTGCAGTACTAGTGAGGAGGAAAAGAAGACAATGTAGCCATTCTCGTCGGTCATCTTTTTGTTTGCGACACTGTCTGGCCTGAACTCACAGCAGGCCCCCAACCTCAGCCTCCTGGATAGTGGAATTGTAGCCACAAACGACCATACAGGGTTGGAATGTTTCTTCAGCTTCAGTGAAAGACCAGACTGAGCCACGCAGGTCTCTGTGAGCTCGAGCCTACCCTGGTCTACAGAATGAGTTTCAGGACAGCCAGGGCTACAGTGAAACCCTGTCTCAAAAAAACTAAAAAGAAAAAAGAGCCAGGTGGTGGTGGTGCATGCCTTTCATCCCAGCACTCAGGAGGCAGAGGCAGGCGGATCTCTTCAAGGCCAGCCTGGTCTATAGAACTAGTTCCAGGAAAGGCTCCAAAGGAACAGAGAAACCCTGTTTCGGAAAAAAAAAAAAAAAAAAAAAAAAAAAAAAAAAAGAAAGAAAGCAACCTCAGGCCAATTCTTCCTGAAAGTTGAGGTTAGTGCATCTAAATAAATAATTTTTTTTATTTATCCCAGTCAGGGATGAAGGTATAGAACTTGCACAAACAAGACAGACTAGAGAGAAACCCACTACATGACAGGTGACAGGCCGATGCCAGCCTCCCAGGGGCCACTCCACAAGGGTGATTCCCTTGGGGATAATGTCTTAGCAGACACCAAGCTACAGGAGCTTTTCCTACAGCAGTGTGCGCAAGGCAGATAACCGTCCCTTCTTGTCACCAGGACCCACAGCCCTGGGCCTCCCGGCTCAACTCACGCTTTCTTCCGTTCAGACTTCTCCTTCTTGGGAGCTGCCTGCACCTCTGGCTGCCGAGGGGCCTGGTTCTTGCTAAGGAACAGCACATGCTGGGCCTCCTGTTCCATGCGTTGAACGTAGGCCACTTCAGACTCCCCCTTCCTCTGCTTGAACTTGGGGACAACAATGTCTGTATCTTCTTCCCCCTTTGCTTCCTTTTCCAGTGTCTCCTTGAAAGCCGCCTGGGCTGAGGACAAAGGACACAGGACAGAGTGGTTGGTGACCTTGAGTAGCCTGTGACCATTTCCCCTCCTACAGCCACAAGAAGCAAAGACCAGGCTTAAGGAAGAGCACCGATCTACAACATTCAGTTCAGGGCAGCCCTACAGATGTGATCTCACGACCCACTGGCTCCAGCCAACACAGGTGAGCAAAGAAGCTGGAATATCCAGCATGGTGGCACACACCTGTAATCCTAGCACTTGGGAGGCAGAGGCAGGCGGATCTCTGTGAGTTCGAGGCCAGCCTGGTCTACAGAGTGAGTTCCAGGACAGCCAGGGAAACCACTGAGAAACCCTGTCTCGAAAAACAAACAGCAGTGTGACTGGCGAGATAGCTCAACCAGTAGGAATATGTGCTCCTCAGGGTCGTGGTTTAGCTGCCCAGCAACCACAGTGGGCAGCAAAGGCCTGTAACTCCAGCTCCAGGGGAGCCAACACCCATGCACATTCCTGCTGACCAGTAACACTAGCACATACATAATTAATAATAAGATCTCAAAAGTCCAAGCGTGGTGAGTTACAAAAGAGCACTGCTGTAAAATCAGTACGACGCTGTCCTCCCCACCTCAAACACCTCGAAGGATTTGGGCAACTGGACGATTCAGACAAGGCTACGCTGCCACCCAGCAAGGGCTGCTGCATACCCTCCTTCTTTCTCTTCTTGTTGCTGAGCTGCTTTTTCATCTCCTGTCGGTTCCTCATAATCTCTCGGAGTCGGAAAGGGATTTCTTGCTCATCTTGATTCTTGGGCTTGCAATTCACTTTCTTCTTTTCTTTGCTGGAAAGATAACCCGCGAGTGAGACCCTTCCCTAGGACAACATAAGCAGAAACAAAGTAAGGAAGAAGTGGTGCCGGATCCATGAACATACAGACGGTCCTCTCCTCACCCTTGACCCAAGCTGCCTTGAACTGGATTTTTCTCCGCATGCTAAGGCAAAAGTCCGTGGCCTCATACCGGGAAGGTGCCTCACGAGAAACTTGAGGCACTCACCTCCGTTCATTCAACACATGGCTGAGCGTGGGCCCGGGCTGAGTTAGGTAGAGAAGCTCCCAACTGGGTCCTCTCCCAGGAATGGCACCCACCTGCGCTGTCCTGGCCGTGAGGCCAAGCGCTGCTGTCCCTTCGCCTGCTGCTGGCGCCGTCGCGCGTGCGGCTGTCCCGAGCCTCCAGGACCCGCCGGACGGGCGCCTCTAGCACGCCCGGGTCCTCCCATTACTACTCCTGGAGCTCCCTGCACGAAGCCATTTCCGCCCTCTTGCGAGACCCCGCCCCGTGAGCATCACTTCCGCTTCCCGTGCTCCTGCCCAAGCCATTGGCCTCGGAGTCTGCACCGGCTATGGGAATACTGCTGCGGAGCCTGTCCGGGGGAGGCCGGGTGGGAGCTGTGCTCTGCTACCGGGCCAGTTCCCGCGGGCCGAGAGGGCCCCACTGCCCCCGCTGGGTTGCGGGAGGCCAGCCAGCCCTTGGAAGAGTCACGGTCAGCGCGCTCCCTGAGAGCTTTCTTCAGGTTTGGGCCCCAGACCAAGTACCAGTTAGTGACCGGGGTCACGGGTGAACACCAGAGGCGTTAGAGGCGGAGATTGGGGTGACCCGATGTCCTCTGAGCTTCACTTGTGATGTCGGAAGACCGACAGGACTGAGGACCACGCGGATAGTCCGCGTGGTCAGCGGAGGAGTGTTTAGTGGCTGGAGAGGGTCAGCTAGTTCTGTGCAATCGTTTGGAACTCAGACCCAGTTCCTGGCACTGAACCAGGCCCTTAACACGTTTCTTCTCATACCAACCAATGTGTCCGTTTCACAGATAGGGAAACAGTGTACGGAGTGAAATATAATAATTTGTCTATGGTCCTGCAGGAAGTGAGGAGGCCGAGAAGGGTGAACATTCCCCAGTGCCTTACCAGCTTCCTGGAGAGTCATACTGCTTATCCCGTGTTCGCAGGGCTCACAACAGTTCTCCAGCTGGGGCAGCTGCCAGAGTCTTCCCCGAGGAAGACACAGTGTTCTTCACAGACACCATGCTCCAGTGCGAGCCACTGATAGCCACAGAGAGTTGGGAATGGACCACAGGGAAGAAGGTGCAGAGGATGACGGGGAGCCAAAGGCCTCCCAGCCCCGGGAGAAGCCCCCAGACCCTCTGTCACTTGAGCCTCCCACAAACTGCTGCATGAGCGGCTGTCCTAACTGTGTGTGGGTAGACTATGCAGAAGCACTGCTCAGACACTACCAGGATGGGGGGGAACAGGCCCTGGCCGTTCTAGAGGAACACGTGAAGGATGAGAACCTCAAGGCCTTCCTCAGGATGGAGATCCGGCTCCGGCTCCGCACCCAGAGTGGAGGCTGAGCCAGTGTACGTGGGACTCCGGGCCGTGGAGGGATGCCACCCTTTAGAAGCACAGGACCACTTTTATCCTTGAGCCTGGAAGACTCGACATGTCTGCCAGGAATAGGAAGTAATGTGTAAGAACTTCACCTCTGAATAAATTCTCTGTGCCAACCAAACTGTGTGGTCCCTCTGCCTGCGTTGTCAAAGGAAGCATACCCAAGGCTGGTTGTGTGTTCCGGTGAGCAGCCACAGGTTTCTTCACCGGTGAAGATGAACTAAAGCCCTCAGTCAATGAACATCCTACGACAGGATCACCCCAGGCCCCATTGTACCTGGGGTGTCCTGCTGACTGTCAGCTCTGGTTCCCAACTGTGCAGTAAATGAGAACCTTCATGTGGGAGGGGCCTAGCTGCTCCCTGTCTCCTGCTGGATCCTGACTGATGGGAGGGGATTTCTTTCTACTGTGTAGTAGCCTAGGGTCATCCCTTAAGAGTTCTGAATCTTGCTAGACGCAGCTGGGGTATCAAGCTCCAGAACCAACTGCATGGCACTAGCATGGGCTGAACTTAAATGTGTTTGTGCCCACCTACTTTATTAAATGGGAAAGCTAGGCTTATAGAGTGACTTCTGTTGGGTTTGAGCTGATAAATAGGACTTTTTCTGTGTTTGGTGTTTTACACAGACCTGTGACAAAATTAAGACCAGAAAGTCAGGGCACTTGGCTAGTGGGGGACAGAACACGGTTCAGGCTGGCATCTTGGACAGATGACTCATAGCCAGTGGGGGCTGGGCCCAGATAAACGTGATAATGGTGACCACACCTATGAGGTCCCAGACTTTTGTATAGCTGTTTCCTGTAAAGCATCTCCTCCTTAAAAGAGGTTCTAAAGATGGTTGGTTTCTCTGTATAGCCTTGGCTGCCCTGGAACTTCTCTAAAGCACAGAGATCCGCCTGTCTCTGCCTCTCGAGTTAGGATTAAAGGAGTCACCATACCTATTGTAAGTAGACATCTGTTCACATCTCCAGGAAATATTAACACCAGTGGTCAGAATCTCCAGCATTTGACAATTGTGGCTAAGGCCAGTAAGGCTGTGCAGTATAAGATGCCCTTGAAGAAAACCCACTGGCCAGCCCTTTGCAGTGAGCTCAGGTCTGCTTCCGGGTAGTGACACTCAAGTTCTCAGACCCTGCCATGCTGGCCTGTATCTTACCGTGCCACCATTATACTTACCACCATGCATCTGTGAAATGCCCCACAGTGGCCCAGACACCAGTAGTATAATGTGCCTCCTCCCAGCACTTCCATGCCGAAGACAAAGGTTAACATAGAATCATGCAGAGCTGCCTGTGTTGGCACATGCTTGTAATTCCAGTACTTAAAGGGCATCCTTAGCTCCATGACAGTTTGAGGCTAGCATGTTTTAAAAAGAAAAACAAGCTGGGCGGTGGTGGTGCATGCCTTTAATCCCAGCACTCGGGAGGCAGAGGCAGGTGGATCTCTGTGAGTTTGAGGCCAGCCTGGTCTACAAGAGCTAGTTCCAGGACAGGCTTCAAAGCCACAGAGAAACCCTGTCTCAACCAAAAAAAGAAAGAAAAAAAAGAAAAGAAAGAAAGAAAGAAAAGAAAAACAAGAAAACCAATTCTATCCAAAGTTAGAGAAAACAGGCACAGGAAATGGAATACACAAGAGTCGCAGATGCAAACCCCTTGGGGTTGGAATGCAAGAGGCAGGACTGAAAGGCAAGGGGGGAAAGGGGGCTGTCACATAAAGCATCAAAGTCCACGGTTTCCTCAGTGGATGGGAGAGAAAGGGAATGGGTAAGCACAAGCAAGAACTGTCCGGAAAATGGCCCTGTTGTTTCTGGAGGCATCATCCCACCACTGGTGAAGATAAAACTTCCCTTCTTGACCATCTGCTGGAAGGGAATGCCTTCCTTCAGGCCCTTGACTGCTCCTGAATTTCTTCTGCCCACCCCAGCATCCCAGTCAGTGGTGACTCCCTTAAGGCCCAGCAATCTCATTAGTGTAGCATCCCAGCAGAGTCATAATCCACTCACCAGGAGAAGAATAAATCCCTAGGCCACTGCTCTGCTGACCCAGCTCCAGCCGACTGGCACCTGTGGCTCCCTGAGACCTGTCCAGTGCTTGGTGAGTCGCGACCCATCCCGTTACCTTTTCTGACAGCCAGGTCTCTGCTCATTCAGAGTTGGGATTGGGGGAAAACAATAGTTTTTTTACCACTTCTGCCAAGCTTTGGGTCTTTAAGAGTTCATCCCTTTTCCCTGTCCTTTGGAGAGGACATCCTGCCAATCACCTCCTCTGCTTCTCCACAATGTCAAATGGTAGTGCCTGTTACCAAGGCCAGCCACCTGACCATACAGCTAAGTGGTACCAGCTTCAGGTCAGTCCAGGGTTAGGCATCTCAGGCATGGTTTCCATAGAGACGGTGCTGATTATTGGAGCTCTGTCGGGGGTTTATGGCCTTTGGCTAGAGAAGTGTTTTACTACTGGGAAGTAAGGATGGGTGCCTCAGAACCGAGCATCCTGGTTTCCTAAGCTCTTGAGTCCTGGTTCGCAGGCTGGTGCTGGCTTCAGGAACAGAGGCTGAACTTAAGAAGAGCAAGGGAAGCCGCTGAGATTGAAGTGAGCATCGCCTACTCTGCTGATCGGTTTCAGCCTTGATGATTCTGCAGACCACTGGCAGTAACTTAAGGCTGTTCCACATAGGACTTAGGGCAGGAAAGGGGACTCTAAGACGCAGTTGGTCTCTCGGACAGCTAAGGGTCGGAGCAATGCCTCCTGTCTGGGTCACCTGTTTTCAGCAGCAGGTGAGGTTTATTTAGGCAGCTTCCTAGAACTCTGGGAGATTAGGAGTCTCCTTCAGGTGCTAATAGGATTACAGAAGCTGTGCTGTCCTTGGCTAAGGTCGCTGGGGCTTGGAGCTCTTAGGGAGAGGAGGGGCCATCCTCTGTAGTGTGTTCTAGGTTGCAGCCTGATACAGGGCCGCAGAGGCCAGCTCAGCCTCTCCAGAGCCCTGATACAACGTCTGACTGAGAACAATCTCAAATCAGCGAGCCAGGGAGAAGCCTAAGGGAAGAATCCTAGTGTAACTGCTCTCCCTGAGACCGGCTTCTGGCTTGGCCCTCCGAAATGGAGCCGTGAAAGTTAGGAGTACCCAGTTCAGCTGCTTCTGGTTCAAGGACAGGCCCCTTCCTTAGGGCAATGCCCTTCCTTAGGGCATTGCTGTGTTCCATTTCGTGGAGCGTTATTTATCAGCATCAAGTCCAACCCCCAGGGACAGATAATAAACCAAAACCAACAAGTACATAAATATGAACAAACATACTTTATTTTTTTTTAATATTTATTTATTATGTATACAATATTCTGTCTGTATGCCTGAAGGCCAGAAGAGGGCGCCAGACCTCTT
>NC_022014.1:83577899-83580925 GCF_000317375.1 Microtus ochrogaster | reverse complement strand
GGGAAGGGAAGGGAAGGGAAGGGAAGGGAAGGGAAGGGAAGGGAAGGGAAGGGAAGAGGCTGTGGGGCTCATGTACAGGATCAGGAAGGGGTGTCCTTTGTTTACCCTCCTAGGCGTCCTCAGAAGGCTTTCCACAGAGTGACAGGCTCGAGATCAGATTCCAGTGGATGAGAGGGAGAGAGGGAGATAGGGAGGGAGGGAGGGTGCAGGCACCAGTGTGGGGGCCAACATCAAGGTGTTCAAGGGGAGGTAATAAAAAGCCCTGGTTTGGGACATGGGGGGAGGGGTCAAAAGGGTGTGTTTGATAGTTAGGAGTATGGGATGGGCACAAGGTAGTTCATGAGTTGTGTGTGGCTGTTAGCAGTGGGAGGTGCCTCATGGTATCAGAAGGAGAATGCTGGAAAGCCCTGGTGGAGCTAGAAGGTGGTTCTCTGGAGGGGAGGCAATGTCTCAGGGTGGCTCGTGGGTGTCAGGCCCTCTGTTCTTAAGGTTGGAAAGGAGGAGTAAGGGCTAACAGGGACCCATCTGTCTGGTCTTCCCCAGCCTGCATGAGGAATACAGACCAGCCTGACAGAGCCCAGAAGCTAAGGGTCACTGCAGTGTCTCTGCCAGCCTCACCATGAACCTGGAGCCACCCAAGGCCGAAATTCGGTCAGCCACACGGGTTATAGGAGGACCAGTTACACCCAGGAAAGGACCACCTAAGTTTAAACAACGGCAAACCAGGCAGTTCAAGAGCAAGCCCCCCAAGAAAGGCGTCCAAGGGTAAGCAGAACAACAGAGGTGAACCTTTCACAGAAGGAACACTCTTCCTAGACTGCATGGGAGGACAAGGCAGGGGCTGGTGTGGAGCTCGGGCCATGGTACTTTGTGGTACATCTTCATCCCGATGACCAGGGCCTTGGGAGTTTTGGGGGAAACAAGGGCCTGTCATTTACTCCAGGTGCTGCAGCCAGGCAGGTCTGGAAAGCAGACTGCCCGAATCTTCTCAGAGATGTGTGTGCACCCCGCCACATTCCCCTGTGCACACACAGAACCTGCTTGTGAACACCTACAAGCATGGCTTTAGCCAATTTTCTGTTGCTCTACGCTTTACGTAGAGATTTGTGTGCCCTTGGGTTTGGAGACGGAAAGCTCCAGGAAGGGTGGTCTCAACGTTTGGCCTCTGGTAAAGACCTGACAGCTATACCACAACCTGGGGGATGGTATCGTGGCGGGAATGCTGGGGAAAGAGGCTGATCATAAGTAGACAGAGAACACGAGAAAGCAGAGAGGAACAAGTCTCTCCGTTCTGGCCACCTCCTCTGTAGAGTCATTACCTTGTCCTGTGAGGATGGCATCAATCCATAGTAAAGATTCCCCACATGTGATTCAGTCACTCTCTCTGCTTAAAGACCCACACTTCTCAGTACTGCTGCACCCTGGAGACCAGTGTCCAGCACGTGTGCCTTTCTTATTCATTCATTTATTTATTTATTGTTTTTTTTTCGAGGCAGGGTTTCTCTGTAGCTTTGAAGCTGTCCTGGAACTAGCTCTTGAAGACCAGGCTGGCCTTGAACTCCCAGAGATCCGCCTGCCTCTGCCTCCCGAGTGCTGGGATTAAAGGCGTGCGCCACCACCAGCCGGCTCACATGTGCCTTTCAGGGACAAGCCACAGCTGACACACTGAGACACGCACAGCACCCTCTAGCACACCCCTGCAGAGGCCTACAGACCATACTCAGGCAACATTGCATGGGTTCCTGCCAACGTGTACTTGGGCTCAGTCTTCCCTTCCTGGTCCTCGGCCTGTGAATCTCTGGGAAGCACACTGGCCCCACGATGGTGGAAGGGAGCCCCCAGTCCCTGCCCAGTAGCAGATGTTGGGGAGACATCTGGCACCCAGGGGTGGCTCCATCTAGACATGGAGATATCATCCTTGACCACTCTGTCTTTGCAGGTTTGGGGATGACATCCCTGGAATGGAAGGCTTGGGCACAGGTATGACAACCCAGGATTGTTGCAGCTGGACAGTCCTCCTAAGTCCCCTACATCCCTCAGACATACTCCCACAGGCCCCAGGTTCCCCTCTACTGCTTAGCCTGCCTCCCATCCTGTCCATATTTCTCTCCCAACATCAAGTTTTAGATCCCCCTGAGAGGGGTTGTTCTCATGAGGCAGGTTCACCAGACACAGAAGGAACTTTTGCTGGTCCTTCCAACTTCAGCAAAGGGTCCCTTGAGCTCTCTATCCGGACCTCACTACTGGAGCCAGGTCCCAGAAGACAGAGTTGTTGCTTCCTACCTAGAAGGATTTGCAGCCAGAGCTTAGCCTCTCGTCCTAAGCAGACGTGTCTTTTACTTGGGGAGTAGAAAGCAAGGCGACAGGGAATGGGGTGGTCCTGGGGCCATGGAGTCCCCGTTAATGACACCTTTCCTGCAGACATCACTGTCATCTGCCCATGGGAGGCCTTCAACCACCTGGAGCTGCATGAACTGGCCCAGTACGGCATCATTTAGTCAATCCCGGCTGTGAGAGTCCTGTGAAGGAGGCCTGATGAAGACCCACGCTGCCCCACCACCTCTATAAATCCTACCCAGGACCCCTGCCCAAGCCTGAATCCCAGCCTGAGTCCCTAGCCAGGTTGCTCCCGGCCTCCAGGGGGACAACTTCATGCCCTGACACCAGCTACCAAGAGCCTACAGCCTCCCACAGGATACTCTGGTGACCTGAATTCATGTGTTAGAAGGAAGGAAGGGAGGGGGACCCAGCCCCACCTCCTGTTCTTCTTATGTCTAGAGTACAGGGATGAGCTCCCCAGAAGTGTTTCCCTACACTGCCTCCTGTGGACAGGAGTTCCTCTGCCCCACAACCCTTCCAGATGGGCGTCTGGAGGTGGGACACTGTCCTGGGGTCTCTGGTGAGAGAGGCTGAGGCTGCACTCTTTATACCAGCCTTCCCAACACACTCTGTCCTGGTCCTGTTTCTAAATAAAATTAGCATCTTCAGCCGGGCGGCGGTGGCGCACGCCTTTAATCCCAGCACTC
>NC_022014.1:83572122-83577253 GCF_000317375.1 Microtus ochrogaster | reverse complement strand
CAAGCTGAGACCCACCGCACACCCCAGTAACCTGAGGATTCCACACGTAGAGGTAAGGCATATAGGCGCACACCTGGGCAAACATGCACAATATTGAGAGTAAATGTATGATTACTCCTTTCAATGTTCAGAAAATGGCTTTCAGCAAGGCTCTGTGTGTCAGGCATTGTGGTGCATGCTTGTAATCCCCAGTGTGAGCAGAAGGCAGAAGGGTGAAGGTCATCCTCAGCTACGTAGGGAGTTCAAGGCCAGCCTGCAATACATGAAAAAGAAATAGAATAGGCAAGAAAAAGACTCCACTTTTGAGACAGCCATGGACTGACCGTGCTGACTCTACAGATGAAATCAGAGCTGGGCCGCCCTCCGTCTGCATCCGCCCTAGCTGGGAAATGAGGAATTGTCTCCATCTTGACTTGAAGAAGTCCCAGTCATTGTGAGACCTGTAGTTTACTATGCAAATATGAATGCACACAGCAATACACAAGTCTTCCTCCTCCAAAACAGCTTTCTACAGAGCAAGGCCTGGGCTGCATCCTTCAGCTCACCAAAGGCCAGAAAGTAGGAGTAGACCCGAGAGAAGCCATTTCTGCAGAGCCAGTCAGGGTGAGTCAGATCAGGGCAGGGGGCTGAGGTTCGAAGCAGGGGCCCTCAGCCCTTGATCTTTCTGCCAGCCTAGTGGGAAGCAGGTGTGCTCAGGAACAGACCATGGTAGCCTTTGGGCTTAGATGGGTCCTGAGAACTCAGGAGTGAAATCGTGAGATTGGGGCAGTACAGAGTCGGTCTAGGTGGGCCTTGGAGGACTGACAGATTTAGCAAAGAGGCAATGGGCCAGGAGCGGAGCCCAGGGGTCTTTTCCAAGTGAGTTTCCTTGGAAGATGAGGAGAGGCTTGGAACTTGGCCTGTGTCAGGGTCTTCTCAGCTCTTCTCAGCTCACAGAGGTTGGGGTTCTGTGTTCTCTGCTGTCTTTGGTACAGCTAGGGCCCTTAGCAGGCAGGTGGCCAACAGGAGTTCAGCCCCTTGGATGGCGACCACAGTGATGACACAGCCACCTATGGTCTGCATGTTCCCTCGCAGCCACTGCTGCAGCACAGGCCAGCAGCCCTGCAGGTGCACCACTTGTCCAGCCGCATTCTGGTCCAGGTGCAAAACCCCAAAGCCGCACTGAGTGTTCACCAAAGCTCCCCCTTCCTGGGGGTTGATGCAGCAGGAGGCAGGAAGGCTGCAGGCTTGTACCCCGGGAGAGCTGCAGTTAAAGTACCTGCAGGGCACAAGGTTAGTCCTGGAGAGGAGGCCTTCAAACTTCTCTCTCTCTCTCTCTCTCTCTCTCTCTCTCTCTCTCTCTCTCTCTCAGAGGCCTGCCTTCAAACTTTCAATCAATCTCTCTCTCTCACACACACACAGTTGCATGCATATGAAGGGCATATGTGTGTACACACATGCAAGCACACATAGAGGGCCCTCAGTTTCTTGTGCAGTGCTTACACCCTCTTGTGGACAGGGATGGGGGTGGGTGGGGTGTTGTGCCTATCTTGGCAGGCAAGGAAATGTTTAGTGAGGTAGTTGAAGGAGAGGTGGTGAGAAGACCTGGCTTGCAGACTTTCTCTCCGACACTGCCTGTGAGTTTATTTGAGCAGGCGGTGTCAGAGAGAAAGCCCACTGACTTCCCAGAGAAACTTCTAGATTGGGTTGCAATTAGAAGAGGGGTCAAGCTGGGCGATGGTGGCGCATGCCTTTAATCCCAGCACTCGGGAGGCAGAGGCAGGTGGATCTCCGTGAGTTCGAGACCAGCCTGGTCTACAGAGCTAGTTCCAGGACAGGCTCCAAAGCCACAGAGAAACCCTGTCTCAAAAAACCAAAAAAAAAAAAAAAGAGGGGTCAGAGGTCAGCAGCAAAAGGCTCAGAGCTATGAGGAGCCCCCTGGTGGCTAATGAGCCTCGGTTGGGCTGCAGCTTTCCATGGGTCTACACCTCATGGGGTTCTGACAACCACCCACAGAGTGTGCTTACTCTCTATGACCAGGTTTTCCCAGGAGCCCTGTGGGGACTTTGCGGGAGCATGGTAAGCACCACATATTGAAACTATGTTTTTAGAGCCTCTTCTGTCTCCATCCCTTAATATTAATTGGCCTCAGAGGCTCCGGGGAGGGAGCCTAATGTTTGTCCTGCGTGTCATAGGGAGGACAGGCACGGTTCAGGGTGTCTGTGCAGTGGAGGATGTAGGCAAAACAGGGACCCTCAAACAAGAACATAAAATATTGTGTCATGCCTAAATTGAAGGATTAATCATACTCTCAGGAACACATGCATACAGACCTGTGGAGTCACCGACTGATGGCCTGAGCTGAGCTAAAGTATTTTTCTTCACACTGAGATACCCTGAGATTAAAAAAAAAAGTACTTTTCTGGTGTCTTCTGCCTTGGCCTCTTCATTGGAACCCCATAATGGAGGGGACATCATGGGGAAGCTGAGTCTGGGCTCTAGAGTTGGCCAGAAGTTGGGCTCATTCAGGTTCAAGGCCCATGGCCTAGGCAAAGGGTAAGTGCACACGTTTGCATGTATGTTTGCACGTATGTGATGTATGTGTGTGCCCCTGTATGGGGCTTCACTTTGTGTTTACATAAAAGGAAGTGATTGTGAAAGTGAATTTGCACGCACACAAGGAAGCTTGTGTACAGGAAGGCGTGTATGTGGTTGTGTGTGTGCGCCAGAACACGCACACAAGAACACACACGTCTATGCATCCGTGCTCAAGCGGGTGAGTGAGTCGTCCAGACCACCCTTCTCTTGCCCATGAGGAGCACGGGGGACACTCACAGGTTCTGTTGCCAGTCCTGGTAGGAAACCACCCCACAGCACTGCAGCCCCAGCTGGACTTGGTCGAGGAGGAAGCACAGGTCTGGGTCATCGCGGTAGTGGATGATGGCAGCATGCAGGGCGTTCTTCAGGCCCTCCTGCAGTGGGCCCCAGAGGGCCACCACCAGCGTCCCTGCGAGAGCCTCCAGCACCAGGCAGCTGAGGACAGCTCCACAGTAGAAGCGCAGTAGGCAGCTGTTCTCACAGAGGGCACCCAGACATCCAGACAGGCTCACCACACTGACCACCAGACCTCCCAGCACCAGCACCAGCATGGGGTCTGCCGGCAGGGCTCCACCCCAGCTGTTCTCTGGAGACGTTTTGACAGCCAGCCCCCAGAGCCCTGCTGCCAGGGCCACCAGGGCCAGCAGGGAGAAGAAGAAGTTAGAGAGGAAAGTCAGATACTTGACACAGTTACTTCCTGTGGACAGTGGGAGGGAGGAGGCCTGGCCTTCCTTCCAGGCCTGGTGCTTTGCCCCGGGACAGCATCTGCAGCCCCAGGCCCCTACCTGCTCCTTCCAGAGTTCTGGGCCTAGGATGTTTGAAGTAGGTGGACTGTTCCTGGTGGGCGACCGCTCTTGGCCAGCCGTACCCTGCAAAAGGAGGGGAAGCTTAGAGGGTGCATTGGTCCTCGGCCACTCGGTCTGTGACTCCCAGAAAGGGGTGAGGCCTCGTTAGAGGGGACCTAGGAGGATGGGGTGGGCTTGGAAGAAGCTTGTGGAAGGAAGCAAAGAGTTGAAGAATTGGATAGCTAGGGGCCTGGGAACCTGTGACCTCATCCTGCTTAGGCAGAAAGCAAAAGGGCAGTGAGGGGTCCTGGCTCACTGCCTGTCCGGGTGGCAGTGCCCTGGAAGGTCCATGGTAAAAACTGGGTAGGACAGCACTTAAAAGGCTAGAGAGACGGCTCAGAGGTTGAGAGTACCGGCTGCTATTCCAGAGGTCGTGAGTTCAATTCCTAGCAACCACATGGTGGCTCACAACCATCTGTAATGAGATCTGGTGTCCTCTTTCCGCTGTGCACACGTTAGCAGAACATTGTATGCATAATAAATAAATATTTTTTAAAAATGTTCCCGTGCTAGGTGGTGGCAGTACACGCCTTTAATCCCAGCACTCGGGTGGCAGAGGCAGGTGGATCTCTGTGAGTTCAAGGCCAGCTTGGTCTACTTGAGCTAGTTCCAGGACAGGAACCAAAGCTACAGAGAAACCCTGTCTCAAAAAAAAAAAAGTACCCTCTTCCTTTCTTCCATACCCTCTGTGGTCTTGCCCAGGTGTGGTATTCCTGGGTCAGGATTTCACTCCTCCCACAGGGCAGAATAGTGGCAGGTGAGTCCACTTCCCCTGCATCTAGAATGGTCTCTCTGTTTGATGCAGTCTGCAATGCCCCAGCGGCAACTCTGTGCAGTCCCAAGAGGGACTTTCCCACCCCGGCCGGAAGTGCAGGCTGCCTGGGACAGAGAAGCTGATCCTTGGAGCACCCTTGGTTCTCTGCGTCGCCTCTCACCCACCACCTGCACCAAGGCCTTTGGACACTGTGCCTGACATGGTGTGGAGGATACAGGGAGGGACTGAGTCCTGCTTGCCTGGCTTCCTGGGCAGGGAGAGGGGCAACCAACAAACTGGGGCAGCAATCTAGAGAAGGCAAGAAAACAGGTCCTCTGGCAGGCAGCCCAACTGAACAGTAGATAGAGAGAGGCCCTTTACAGGGAGGTGGGGGAAAACCCACTCATGACCGGATTTTTCTTTTTATTTTGCGGGTGGGGTTTGAGACAGGCTTTCTCTGTGTGTCCTTGGCTGTCCTGGAACTCACTCTGTAGACCAGAATGGCCTTGAACTCACAGAGCTCCGCCCTGCCTCTGCCTCTCCAGTGCTGGGTTTAAAGGTGTGCACCACTACCCAGCCACCACCTGGTTTGACTTGGAGGAGATTCCAACCAGGTGTCTAGGCAAGGGTCCCACCAGGAAGAAGCTGCTCCTCCAGTCCCTCCACCCGTGCGAGTCCAGCTGCATGGATGGCTCTTTAACCCCACATCTAGAGTGGATTATGTGAAGGTTATTAGTCAGACAGAGTCTGTCAGAGCAAAAGGACAGCCTGTGGAGCTCACTTGGCAGCGTGAAGACTGTCTGAGGCCGTCGCGTCTCCATTCAACTTCAAAGGACATTGAGGACATCAGTCTTTCCCTGCTCCTGAGCCCATCGTTAGAGTTTCTTGTTTCTTTCTTATTTCTTTTTTTTTTTGGTTTTTCGAGACAGGGTTTCTCTGTGGTTTTGGAGCCTGT
>NC_022014.1:83567836-83571932 GCF_000317375.1 Microtus ochrogaster | reverse complement strand
CTCTGTAGACCAGGCTGGTCTCGAACTCACAGAGATCTGCCTGCCTCTGCCTCCCGAGTGCTGGGATTAAAGGCTTGCGCCACCACCGCCCGGCCCGGCCAGAGTTTCTTTCAGACCTACAGGAGGCCCTGTGAGGCTAGCACCTGAGTTTAGCTGTCGGCAAGGGGAGACATCTGAAGTGAAGCCCCACCCCAACCTGAGAGAATCACCCATCGTCATCACTTAACGACAAATCCTAGCACACAACCAGACTGGGAGTGGGGCCAGGAGTCGGGTAGTCCATAACCCGGCCGGGGGCCTCCTGGAGGACCTTAGGGCCAAGAAACATCTCCAACCTGAATTAGGCCATTAGAGCTGGCTCACCTGAGACAGCAAGGGGCTGCTCTCTCCCTCTTCCATCCTCCACGTGAACTGAGAAAGCCACAAAGACAGGTGGCCCGGGGCCTCTCTGGACGGGTTGTAATCCCGGTGTAACGGTATCCTTGACTGTTCTGTAAACTGTCCACCTCGGAGCTGGAGAGCTGCAGACTCCGCCCACCCAGCCATTACAGTGAGATCATGTGAGGAGTCACATTTTAGGGCTTAAGGCAGGGCCTCAGCTTCTGTAGAGCAGTTGGTGTTTCTTCTTAGACCCTAACTCTTGGCCTTGGCTCTAGGATGCACAACCGTGACTTTGATAAGGTGGCTCTGGTGCTGGCCTCGTGGCCGTCACTGGTGAGTCCCATCTGTCCTCAGCCTGATTGGCTCACAGGCTGCTCTATCAGCACCCTCAAGGGAACAGATCTCTGCCAATCGGCTCATAGTGCAGTCTGCCAGGAACCCACTGGACAACGCAAATGCCAGTTTATCCCCCTAGTTTATCCAGTGCAGAAACAAACCAGTATCCACGTTCCAGATGGCCCCCTCCGAGCTTCTCAAAAGCAGGGTTTTGTTATGGTCACCATGCAGTCCCTGTGTAAGGACTTGAGATACATAGCAGGTTATGGAGATAGAAAGCATGTTCAATGGCTGTCAACACTGGACCCTACCAGACACCATCTGTGTGGCCCTGTGTCCCTCCACAGGTCTCCCTGCTTCTGATGGGGATCCGGATGAAATGTGGATGTGTCTGTTAGCGTCGCTGTAGGCCCACAGGACTTTCGTAGATACCATCCACATGTTTAGGGCAAGAGAAAGATCCTGCTGGACCTGCCACGCATCCTGTCCTGTTTCCACTCCAGACCCCCTGGGGTTCAGCTTTGGATGGACATTCCAGGCCCAGCCTCTACTTTTAGCTTTATATTCCTTTGTTCTGGTTTATGATTTTATAATCCAGACCAATTTGCTGGCTTCCAATGGTCAGCAAGCACCTGTGTGTCCTGGCCTTTGCCACCCCCCACCGCACCATCCCCGTTGCCTGGAGCCCCCAATGTCTTCCATCTTCAACAACCCTTCTTTCTCTTTTCTTCTTCCCAGCCCATGCTGAGGACGGAATCCAGGACCTCACAGAGCTCTATCCTTACCTGTCTCTGGCAGTTCAGACTGCCTCTTCCAGGCTCCCGCCACGGCTCAGGGCACAGCCGCCTGCCACTGTATAAATCCACTCAAACAAAATGTTCTTGGTTGGGCTAGGTTTGTAGCTCAATGGGAGAGCATTAGCCTACTACTCTTGCATGAAGCTCTGGATCCTGATTCTGTTCCCCACATTGAAGAAAAAGGAGGAAGAGGAAGAAGGGGAAGAATACCAGAGACAGAGTTCTGACACGTGCCACAACGTGAGTGCACCTTGAAAACATGCAAAGCGATATCAGCCAGATATAGAAGTCACATTTTCTTGTTGTTGTTTTTCAAGAAAGGGTTTCTCTGTGTAGCCCTGACTGTCCTGGAACTTGCTCTGTAGACCAGGCTGGCCTTGAACTCAGAGATCCCTCTGCCTCTGCCTCCGCCTCCTGAGTGCTGGGATTAAAGGGGTGCTCTACCCTTTAAACGTCATGCCTTATTCAATTTTTCCTGTGTGTGACGTTCAGGCAGGGCATTTAGTATACACCTGAGGCACCCCTATATGGACAAGGACATGAAGCAGGGTGGAGGCTGCACCAAGTTCCTGATGGACTTGGCAGCCAATGAAAAAGCAGCTCAGGCATTGTTGTTAAAGGGTTTTGAAGATCTTCTCAATGAGGACTATGCCCACCAAAGAGGAAGTTAGAAAGGAACTCACAGCAAGAACCTGGAGGAAGGACGCCGGGCAGCGGTGGTGCACGCCTTTAATCCCAGCACTCGGGAGGCAGAGGCAGGCGGATCTCTGTGAGTTCGAGACCAGCCTGGTCTACAGAGCTAGTTCCAGGACAGGCTCCAAAGCCACTGAGAAACCCTGTCTCGAAAAACCAAAAAAAAAAAAAAAAAAAAAACCTAGAGGAAGGAATGGAGACAAAGGCTACAGAGAAATAGAGAAATACTGTTCACTGGCCTATTTTCTGGCCCAATCTCAGATGGCTTTGTTAAAGAGCCTGGGCCTACCTGGCCTTGAACTCAGAGCACCACCCTTCTCTGCTTCCAAAGGACTGGGGTTATAAGTGAGTGCCATCATGCCCAGTCCCATCTTAAAAAATAAATTGTGTGCATGTGTGCATATTGCTATAATGTGTGTGTAAAGTTCAGAGGACAACTTCCAAGAATTTGTTTTTCTTTCTACTTTGTGAGTTCAAGGGATTAAACTCAAGTTCTCAGGCTTGGCCTAGTTGGGGTAGGTGTGGCTTTGTTGTGGTAGGTGTGGCCTTGGGATGGGTGTGGCCTTGTTGGAGTAGGTGTGGCCTTTGCTGGGGTAGGTGTGGCCTTGGAGTGGGTGTGGCCTTGTTGGGGTGGGTGTGGCCTTGTTGGAGTGGGTGTGGCCTTGGAGGAAGAGTGTTTCAGGTGGGGGTGCTTTGAGATCTCAGGTGCTCAACCTAGGCAGGATAGTGGCTCACAGTATCTTCCTTTGGATCTGTATACAGACCTCCCAGCCACCTTTCCAGCACCATGCATGCCTGTATGCCACCATGCTTCCCACCATGCTGACCATGGACTCTCTAAACTGTAAGCCAGACCCAATTAAATGCTTTCCTTTATAAGCTTTGCCATGGTCATGGTGTCTCTTCACAGCAATAGAAACCCTTTGTATCGGTCCTTTCTTTGGTTGTGTGTTCATCATTAACAGTCACCTGATATATTCCATATCCACAATTGATCTGCCTATGGGGTAGCTGCACCAAGCAAGCCTATGTCCTTTTCCCCATGCTCCCAGGGTAAGAGCCACGCCAAGCCACGCCAAACACGAAGTTAGCATGCAGTGAAATTTGTTGATGGAGTGAATACTCCAAAATTAAAATGACAGAGGTTAAAGAACAGGTGTTGCCAGCGCTAACATTGGCAATGATGACGGATTCAATGAATTTAACAGGAGGGGAACCAGGTATGGTGGCGCACACCTATAATCCCAGGATTTAGGAAGCAGGGGTAGGAAGATTTCAAACTTGAAACCAGCTTGGGCTACGTGAGACCGTGAGTAGCAATGGACTTTGGATGTGGACTCCTTGGTAGACCGCTTTCCTACCGCGTGTGAAACTCCTGGTTGTATCCCAGTATCTATAAATCTGGGTGTGGCGGCACACTCGGTAATCCCAGCTCTGGGAGGTGTGTGGAGGGGGAATGGGAGAACAGAAAGATCAAGGTCAGGGCTGGAGAGGTGGCTTGATAATTGAGAACTTTTGGCACTGTTCCAGAGAACCTGGGTTTGTCTCCCAGCACCCACATGGTGCGTCTCAACCATCTGAAACTCCAGTTCCAAGGGTTCCACTCCCTCTTCTGCCTTTCTCTGGCCCCAGGTACGAACATGGTTAACATACATATATGCAGGCAAAGCACTCATACACATAAGACACATAGTCTTTTTTTTTTTTTTTTTTGGTTTTTCGAGAGATCTTTTTTTTTTTTAAAGATTTATTTATTTATTATGTATACAACATTCTGCCTCAATGTATGCCCGCACGCCAGAAGAGGGCGCCAGATCTCAGTACAGATGGTTGTGAGCCACCACGTGGTTGCTGGGAATTGAACTCAGGACCTCTGGAAGAGCAGCCAG
>NC_022014.1:83561196-83567656 GCF_000317375.1 Microtus ochrogaster | reverse complement strand
GGAGGCAGAGGCAGGTGGATCTTTGTGAGTTGAAGCCAGCCTGGTCTACAAAGAGGTATCTGGGCTGTTACACAGAGAAACCCTGTCTCAAAAATAACCCAAAACAAAAAAAAAACCAAAAAAGCCAAAAAACAAATAAAACATTCTAAAATATAAAAAGAGGTTACATGAACATGCATTCAGAAACCATTAATTTGAAATCAATGTCGGGAGTGCAGGCTTTTAGATCCCAGTACAGAGAGGGAGGCACGTCACCGTGAGCTCCAAGCCAGCGTGGTTTGCATAGTGAGTTCCGGTTGCTGCAGTGAGACTCTGTTTAAAAACAAAACAAATCAAAAACTAAGCCGGGCTTGGTGGCGCACACCTTTAGTTCTAGCACTAGGCAGGCAAGGGCTGGAGGATCTCTGTGAGTTCAAGGCCGCCAGGGCTACACAGAGAAACCCTTTCTCGAAAAACCAAAACAGTCAAACAAACAAACAAAACCACAAAAGTCAAAACCAAAAACAAACAAGAAAACAGGTGGCTTTTAGCCTCTTAAAAAAAGATTTCCATAATGTCTTCTTCAAACCATATGCATGAGGTTACAAAAGAAGAAGCTCAGCTCATTGCTGGAAAATTGTGAAGACGGCACAGAACTCCCTCAACGGCTATTTTTCAAGGCGCTCTCTTCTTGGGGCTTTTCTGCATTGTTCTGCAAAGTTCAGGAACAAGTAAGTCTCTCTTTTACAGGATTCTTCCGAACCCTGAGTCTGCAGATGAGTCTAGAAGGCCCGGCCCAGAGGAGCCGGGGATGGGCGGGGCCGAGGTGAGCGCGGCTGCACGTGCGCATGCGCGCGGCCGTTCGCTAGGCCGGAACCTTGTTTCGCCTCCGTGTTCGTCCGGCGGAGTGCGTTGAGCAAAGCACAGTACGTCGGCTGCTGGCGGAGCCGGGAGGTGAAGCTGGAGCGGCGGTGGCGGCGGCGGCGGGAGGCCGGGACTGGGGCTGAGGCCGAGGCGGGGACTGCGAGGCCTTTGGGGAGGCAGGCGGCGGCAACCCGGGGCCCGAATCCGGAGACAGGAGCTGCCGCCATGGCCGAGAGCATCGTGAGTGCGGCGGCCGGGAGGGAGCGGGGCGCCGGGATGAGGCAGCAGATTTGCCGGCCTCCTGGGCGGGCCCGCGCGGGACGGAGCTCGGCGCCAGCGGCTTCTCCTTACTAGCCCTGGGTTTGTGGCGGTTCCTGCTGTAGCTGAGCCCGGAGAGGTTGGCGTGTAGGAGGCCGAGCGGTCCGAGCGGAGCGGCCTCCCTTCTCTCTGTTGCCGCAGGTTGCTCCGACAGACTCCAGCCTCCTCCCAGGCCCAGAAGCCGGTTACGTCCTTTCCTCCTGTCGTCCTTAGGGCTTTCTCCTCCCCCATCCCAGCACTGCCTCGTCATGATTTCACTCCGGAAGAGTAGTCGGGAGAAGGACATCAGTAGGGAACCCCTTCCTCACAAAAAGAAGTGTCCAAGGGGGCAGACAGCAACCTGGCGGGGCTGGCTTCTCTTTGGCAGAGACAACTTGACTACCTGTTTAAAAGATTGTAATAAAGAAGGCTGATTTCACTTTAGCCTGACTGTAGGGATTGTGACCCCCACCCTCCATGAAGTGTGTCAGGAAAACAGGAGAAAAACCAGCGGATAGCCATTAGTTAACTTTTGGGAATGGTGTGAGAAACAGGCCGAACTGACAGAAGAGTTGTGGTCAGCGTTGAGGGTTATTTGGAATTTCTGGGCGAACAGAACCGTGTTGGGTGCTTTAGGCCTGGGACAGCTCAGCGGTGCTTCCCTGTATTCCAAATAACATCACTTTTTTCTGGATCCCATGGGTTTCCAGGGGAGGCCAGTTCTTGAGGCGTTTGTTTTATTTTTGAGACAGTCTTACTACTTTATCCCACACCATCCTTGACCTTGGCATCTTCCTGCTGAGCTTCCTCAACCGGGATTGCAGAGGGCTATCATTTCTGGTAGGTTTAGAGTTCAGTCTTCCTCAACCGGGATTGCAGAGAAGGGCTATCATTTCTGGTAGGTTTAGAGTTCAGTCTTCCTCAACCGGGATTGCAGAGAAGGGCTATCATTTCTGGTAGGTTTAGAGTTCTGGTAGGTTTAGGTTTTCTTTGAGGGTGTCTTCTCTTTCTCCACTGCTCCATGGTAGGGCGTCTTCTGTTCTCTCTGTCCCATTCTGGAGATGTGCAGAGAAACCTCAGAAAGGCTGACTCCGTTTAAAAGCTAAAATTTGCTATCCTAGATGACTTGCCTAGAGATAGGTGAGGTTATTAGCAGTTAGAACTGCTTCTTCAATTTTCCATGCACTGTGATGATCTTTACTGAGGTAAGCCAGTTTGTTCAGGTATTCCAGATGCTCTCATGGGCACCGTGGGTCTTAAGTTGACTTTCTCAGTTGTGAGTTTTTTTTCTTTTTCTTTTTTTTGGTTTTTCGAGACAGGGTTTCTTTGTAGCTTTGGTGCCTGTCCTGGAACTAGCTCTTTTTTTTTTGTTTGTTTGTTTTTTTTGTTTTTTTTGAGACAGGGTTTCTCTGTGGTTTTGGAGCCTGTCCTGGAACTAGCTCTGTAGACCAGGCTGGTCTCGAACTCCCAGAGATCCACCTGCCTCTGCCTCCCGAGTGCTGGGATTAAAGGCGTGCGCCACCACCGCCCGGCCTCAGTTGTGAGGAGTTAATAAACTATTCTGAAGTTGATTTCAGAAGTTGTCCTTCTAAGATTTATGTATTTATGTGTATGGGTGTTTTGCCTGCATGTCTTTGTACTATTTGAATGCCTGGTTCCCAAAGAGGCCAGAATAAGGCATTGGATCCCCCAGGAACTGGAGTTATAGGTGGTTGTGAGACAGCTTATAGGTGGTAGGAATTGAACCCAGGTCCTCTGGGAGAGCAGCCAGTGCTCTTCACTGCTGAGCCATCTGTGAACCCCATTTTGAAAAATTATATGTGTGTGTGTGCCCATGTGCATATTACTGTAGGTGTTGGTAGAAGCCAAAGGTGTTGGCATACCCTGAGCTGAAGTTACAGGCAGTTTACAGTGCAGTGTGCATGCTGGGAACTGAACGAGGATTCTCTGCAAGAGCGGTCAGTGCTCTTACTTGCTGAGCCATCTCTCTAGCCTTGCTTGTTTTTAATTCAAAGGGAGATCTTTAAAGAATTGCTGTGGAGCAATGCTTCTGAGAGATTTTCTGTTTTATTTTTTTATTTTTTCTTGCTTTGTGACCTCATTTTGGCTATGTCCAGGCTGTCTTCTGGCTCCGGTGCACAAACCTTCCTTAGCTTCCCAGATAATTGGAGCTGCTGGTGCTTGTTCCTCACACCTGCCTCACTCAGATCCCGTGTTCTCCATGTGTCCCCATCTGTCCGATCCATGTATTCTCCTCTGTGGCCTGTGTCAGAGGTTAATCCAGAACATTTTCAGTACAAGCCTGTCTCTTGTTAAACCCAGACTCCCATGCCATGTTGTTGATCAGGTAAAGTGACTTGCACTGTAGAATTTTTCTTAGGCAAGGTATGTGTTGTGGCATAGGCCTATAATTCCAGACTTTGGAAGTGAGGCATGGAGGATAGAGGGTTTGAAGTCAGTTTGGTCTACATGGTGTGTGCAACCAAATCAGAATCAACCAAACAAAAGGATTCTTTCTTGCGATTTCTTTCTCACAGTGCCTGGGTGACAGGTTCCCATCCCGAGTGACTGGATGAAGGAGCATTTGTAGAGCCTTCTGCTAAGAAACAGAGGGCTTCACTTTTCGACATGCCTCAGTGTTGAAGACAGATTGAAGAATCAAATATGTTGAAATAGTTTCCTTACACTTATAAAGGTGTTTTTCCTAGGTAGCAAATCCTAAGAGGAGAGTGCTGAAAATCAGAACTCACTTATGTTTGAGCTCAATACAGATGACTGAGCAGGGTGAGGAAAGGAGACAGATGTGGCTAGGAAGCAGACATGTGCACAGTTTTGTGCCCTTTGACGATTGGCACATTCACAGCGATTACCCAGACCAGAATCTAAACGTAGAGCATGCTGGAGAACAAGTGAAAGCCACTAAACATTGAGAGACATGGTTGTGCTACATTAGAAAATCCATGTTAATTTTAATTGGTTTGATGGAAGTAGACAGTTCAGTTGCCTGTGAGCCGCCGTGAGTCCTCAGTGTGTCAGGAGAAAGTTTTAGCAATGCCTTGTCATAGTTTTCATCTACAAAGCGTTTTCTATGTCGTGCACCATTGCTGACTGCTGGAGCAGGAAGTGCGCAGAGACCATTTCTGAGGTCTTCCTTCTCAGCCCTCGGGGACTGGACAGCAGCTGCCTGCCTGGTTTATAGGGCGTGCCAGTTCATGCCAGCATAATGAATGACATCTTCTCGGAAAGCTTGGATCAGTGTGGAAATCAAGACTTTATAAACTGGCCCGTGTGTAGGAGTCTTGTAGGCCAGCCAGCGTGTTTAGCTTTGCCTTGCCGTGGACATACATTTTGGTTTTTTTGTTTTGTTTTTTGAGACAGGGTTTCTCTGTGGCTTTGGAGCCTGTCCTGGAACTAGCTCTCTATACCAGGCTGGTCTCGAACTCACAGATGTTGAAATAAGAGCGGCGGGGGCTGTGTCCCAGGCACCCTGCCGCCCGCATGGCTAGTTTATTTTATGTCCCGAAATAATTACACGGAAACTGTATTCTTTTAAACACTGCCTGGCCCCAATAGTTTCAGCTTCTTATTGGCTAGCTCTTACATATTGATCTAACCCATTTCTATTAATCTGTGTAGTCCACAAGCTGGCTTACCAGGAATGATCTTAACCTGCATCTGTCTGCAGTGGGACAATCATGGCGACTCCCTGACTCAGCTTCTTTCTTCCAGCATCCTGTTCTGTTTTCTCCGCCTACCTAAGGGTTGGCCTATGAAATGGGCCTAGGCAGTTTCTTTATTAATAAGAAATCATTCCCACATCACACAGAGATCCACCTGCCTCTGCCTCCCGAGTGCTGGGATTAAAGGCGTGCGCCACCACCGCCCGGCCATACATTTTGTTAAAACCCTGCCTAGAAACCAGACTATTAGTAATAGAGTTTACCATGGTATTAAGGGCCTTCATTTTATTTTTTAATTAATTTATCGTTTATGTGTTTATATGTGTGGGTGTGCGCGCACGCACGCATGCGTGAGTTTATGTGCCCACAAGCACACGGGATCCTTTGGAGCAAAAGTGAGTATTTCATCCCCTGGACCCGGAGCTACAGACAGTTGAGAGCCGCCATGTAGGTGCTGGGAATTTAACCCAATCTTCTGTTAGAGCAGCTATAGCTCTTAAGGGCTGATCCATCTCTTCAGCCCTTCTGTTTTTTAAAAATGGTTTCATGTAATGCCCTCTTCTGATCTTGAAGGGCAGTACGTGCACGTGGTGTACAGACTTACGTTCGTGCAGGTAAAACACTTACACATGTAAAATAAAATTTAAAAAAATGAATCTGTCTTATGATGGTGTCATGTAGCCCAGGTTGGCCTTTTCCGTTGCTCTTGCCTCTACCTCTGGAGTGCTTGGAATTACAGATATTCCCAGCATGTTTAGCTTTGACACTGTATGTGTGCTCTACACGGCACTATAAGGTGTGTGAGTCAGAGTGTACTCTAGCCCGTTTCTCATGTGTTGATGTACCCCGCCTCTCTTGTTTCCCCTTCAATCAAAATGGAGTTGGGGATTGAGACGGGGAAGCATTGAGACTAGGGAGATGGCTTAGTGGGTGAAGGGCTTGCTGTGCGGGCTTGAGGGCCTGAGTTTGGGACTCAGCGGTGCACATCTAATTTAGCACTGCAGAAAGGGGAGATGGCTGGGGCCCAGCTGCTCGCTGGCCAGCCAGTGTAGCTGAAATGTTCAGTGAGCTCTGCCCCCAAAAGCTAGTGGAGAGCGGTAGAGGAAGACACCCTCTGTGGCTTCTTGGTACCATGTGTGAATGTGCCGTACCTGTGTGTACACAGCAAAGGAAGGTGGGGAAAAGTGACTTTTACCTTTAGTTTCAATAATCCAGACGTCCAAGACTTCAAGTATGAGTCTTAGAAAGCCGGTGCCTCGCTGGCACACTGACCTTCTTCCTTCACTTACAACAGATAATCCGCGTCCAGTCCCCGGATGGAGTGAAGCGCATCACAGCCACAAAGAGAGAAACAGCGGCAACGTTTTTGAAGAAGGTACCTGTGACATCTTTCAGGGCTTGTTCCTCCAGTGTTCCTGTCCGTGCCTTTTCTCATTTCCTTTTTCACTGCTGCCACCAGGTTGTCAATTGTGTGGCTTTCTCTGTGTGGGTGAACTGGATACCTGCTGGGTCATTTGGTGGTGGGGGTGGGGGCAAAGGTGGGGAGGGAGAGAGGGAGATGGGGCAGGCAGAGACAGAAAGACCTAAGCCTCACTCTGTAGGCTGGACTTGGACTTGAAGCCATTCTCCTGCCTCAGCTT
>NC_022014.1:83554853-83560424 GCF_000317375.1 Microtus ochrogaster | reverse complement strand
ATTGAACTCAGGACCTTTGGAAAAGCAGGCAATGCTTTTAACCACTGAGCCATCTCTCCAGCCCTTGAAGTATTTTCTTTGGTGACGTATTTGGAGTGTTGGAGGCACTTGCTACATGTCTTCAACCGTAGACACAGTCGAGCTTCAGTGTCACTGTGTGCCTGGAAACTAAACGTGGGACTTATTTATTTATTATGTATACAGCGTTCTGTGTACACCAGAGGAGGGCATTGGTTCTCATTACAGATGGTTGTGAGCCACCCTGTGGCTGCTAGGAATTGAACTCAGGACCTGGAAGAGCAGCCAGTGCTCTTAACCATTGAACCATCTTTCCAGTCCTGCTTTAGTACTTTTTAAAAGTTATTTGGAAATCACTTTCTGTTCACAGGGTCTAACTCTGCTGAGTCAGCTTCTCTGCAGGTCCTGTTCCAAAGGGTCCTCTTCTGCCACTGTTCAGAGGACACTGACTCCCAGTCCCCTGGCTGTTCATTGCATTTTAACTAGTAGAGCTCAGCGACCAACTTTTCCGTTCTTTGGTCATTCATTAATTGGCGTGTTTGGTGGGGTAGAAAGTTAGGCTGTTGGTAGTGACAAGTTCACGCAGTCTAGGCAGGTAGTCAGTTTGGATACAGACGGGCTGTAAGGCCATCTTGTTTACAAGATATGTCTGTGTTCAAGATGGCATTATATGACCATTTGTAACATTTTTTTTATGTTTTTTGACATGTTTTAATATAATTAAATTTATTTTTGGCTTTTCGAAACAGGGTTTCTCTGTGTAACCACCCTAGCTGTTCTGGAACTTGCCCTGTAGACCAGGTTGGTCTCGAACTCATAGAGATCTGCCCGCCTCTGCCTCCCAAGAGGGACTGAAGGTGTGCGTCACCACTGCCTGGCTTAGCTTCAGCTCTTACATTATTTATACAAGGCCTGTGTTTCCCGTGGACCTCTTACCTAAGTTGGCCCTGGTATGAGAAGTACAGGTTTTCTTAGAGTGAAGCGACAAGAGACCTGTCTGATGAGCTCCTTCTGACTTTACCAGGTGTCCCCCGTGGTCCTGGCGGCCTGTGGCGCGCCTGCGGGGATGCTTCACTCCATTTCTTTGTTTGGGGCTTGTAGGTTGCAAAGGAGTTTGGATTCCAAAACAACGGCTTCTCGGTTTACATCAATAGGAACAAGACTGGAGAGATCACAGCGTCTTCCAGCAAATCCCTTCATCTGCTAAAAATCAAGTAAGTATCCTGCGGTGGGAGGAACTAGATCAAGGCCCCAGCTGAGGCTGCCTGGATTTCCTCTTAACCTCTGGGCACTGGTCTAATTATGGCCTGTGAGTTACCACTGTGTTGCTTAGCCAGTGTGCAACAGTCGTACTAGACCAGCAGTTACTGTTGGCGGGTTTGACCCTGGGATTCTGGAATGGTGTTAGGACAAGGTTATCTGAAGTAGGGTCAACGACTTGTCCGGGGTAGATGACATAGAGCCCAGCTATTTGGGAAGAGATCACGCCATGTCAGCCCCGCTTACTGAGAAGACAGGCAAGATAGGGTGGCCCGTTTCTACTTAAGTTGTCAGTGAGGCTTTGGGAAAGGCCTCCTACTCATCTTGTGTTTATGGTGCTGTTGGGACTCGGTCCTGTCTGACCTTGAGTGCACAGAGGCGCAGATGTTTGGCGTTGATCTACAGCATGCTCCGCCTCTTCTAAACTGTGCGCCTGCGTTAGTGAGCATGTCCTGGAACTAGCTCTTGTAGACCAGGCTGGTCTTGAACTTACGGAGGTCGGTCCGGCCGTCTGTCTGTCTGTCTCTCCCGAGTGCTGGGATTAAAGGTGTGTGCCACTACCGCTTGGTGCTTGGTGAGATGAACTTTTAAAAATTTGAAATATTTAAAAAGTATGTGAAAGTAAAGCACAGCCAGAGCTGCACAGTGTGACCTGGTCTCAGACTTTATTTATTTATTTATTTATTTTGGTTTTTCGAGACAGGGCTTCTCTGTGGTTTTGGAGCCTGTCCTGGAACTCTCTTTGTAGACCAGGCTGGCCTCGAACTCACAGAGATCCAGCTGCCTCTGCCTCCCGAGTGCTGGGATTAAAGGCATGCGCCACCACCGCCCGGCTGGTCTCAGACTTTAAAACTATACAGTGTGACCTGGTCTCAGACTTTAAAAGGGCCTGAGGAGATGGTCAGAAGTTAAGGGCACCGACTGCTCTTCCAAAGGACCTGGGTTCGATTCCCAGCAACCACATGGTGGCTCACACCCTCACACAGACTTACATATAGGCAAAATTCCAATGCATATAAAAGTAAAATAAATAAGTTATTTAAAAAAAAAAAACTTAAGGAAAGAGAATATGGCTTGAGTCTCTGACACAGTCTAGGAGGCTGAGGAGAGTTGAGCTGGAAGCTGTCCCTCCCTCCCACCCCGTGGGATACTTTCACAACTGTTCTCTGGGTTCCTTGCCCTGAAACCTGATTGGGTAACACACGGTCTCTGGATGTTGCCCTTGCCTAGGAGTACAGCGTGTCTGTTTTCCCCTTTCATACTGTCTTGTTCCGAGCTGGAGTCCCTGTTTCAGACTCTAGACGCATACCCTCGTACCACTCTTGCTTCCAATACCTGTTTTCTCAACACCGCTGTCACCTTGCTGGAAGTGCTGTCCCTCCAAGCTGTGCCCCTAGGTCTTTGCTCCCATTTTCTTAAAAAAAAATATTTATTATTCTGTCTGCATGTATGCCTGAAGACCAGAAAAGGGTAGCAGACCTCATTACAGGTGGTTGTGAGCCACCATGTGGTTGCTGGGAATTGAACTCAGGACCTTTGGAAGAGCAGACAATGCTCTTAACTGCTGAGCCATCTCTCCAGCCCCTCCGCTCCCCATTTTGAAACAGTCTTTCTGTGTTGCCCAGGCTAGCTCTGGACTTTACCTTGTCTCTCAGTCTCCTGAGTAGCTGATTACAGGTCTAGCGGAAACCTTGTTTGATTCCCTATCACACTGCACTTCAGGGTTCCACGCTGCTCCTAGCTCTTTCTTGGAAGGTCTCTGTTGAATTCTCTGAAGTCTTTGTTCGTGTCTTGTAATTCCAACATTTGAGTCCTAGGCCTTCATTTCTCCCTCTCCCTCCCTCTCTCTCAGCACTTGTTTCTGTCTACTCTTGTTTGAGGGAATTTAGTTCCCTTGAATTTTGGTTTTTTATTGGGGAGGTGTGAGGAAGCATAGCCTCTAACAGGTTCTCTTTGTTCCAAGTTGATTTTTAGTGGCATTTGCTGTGTGAACACAAGGGGGTGCTGTGGAGCTGAGACCTTGTGTCTTTTCTGGTTTTGGTCTCCAGGCCCCCCTCCATCTGCAGGCCTCTGCTTGAGCCCTGGAGGGGACTTCCCTGCTGCGCATCTCGTGGAAGGAAGCGGACTAGCCACTAGCATTCTTCTTGGTTTCCATTTTGAGCTCCAGGATTCTTTTAGTGTTTCAGACTTCCCTTAGTCATCTGGGGGTTTTTGTTTTGGATTTGTAATCCAGGCTGGCCTTGTTCTTGAGGTGCAGCTAAAATGACCTTGCGATCGTAATGCTCTTGCATTACGATCACCTTTTCCAGTGCTGGGGTCACAGGTGTGCACTGGCAAGCCTGGCTGATCATTTGGTTTTATGTGGGAGTTTCAGGCTAACAGTCTTACGGGGCAGGGAGCTCAGGGCTTCCTCTCCTGTTGCCCAGTGAACACTGCAGTCTTGATCAAGTTCTTGATCCTGGCCTTGGCCAAGGGACGGTGGCTGTGTCCTCTTGTTTTTCCTGACTTGACTGCTAGCTTTTGGAACCCTGGGTACTTTGTACCTTAGAGCTCAGCAGTGTTTTTACAGCGTATTTGTTAAAATTGATCCAGGGTCTGAGCCAAGTTGTTTATAGCTAGAGGGTGTTTAGGAATATCTAATTCACTGCTAGAAGCAGAACTTCTGGTTACAGTTTGGCAGTTTTATTGCCTATGAATTATGGAGTAATAAGAAGGCGAGAGTAGCTCTTGAGGTCTGCAGCCGTGCTGCTAGGGCCACGAGTCCTGCAGTGTTTGCATTTGCAGACTCTGCTCTTCTTTTGCTTTGCTGGTCAGCACTGGGCCAGCCAGCTGTTATTCCAGCTTTTTTCTTGTGCATTCTGTTGATGGCAGCTGAAAGTTTGCCACACGTTCTGTCATCTTGTCTTCAAAGGCCAGAGCCGATGTAGTGCCACAAGCCACCTCTGGTCAGGCATGACGTTTCAGAGGGGAAACACTTTTCCGCCACAAGTCGTGTCGAGTTAGAGCCCAGCAAGGAGACTTGTGGCGGCTCCTTAGTGCTTGGGAATCTGCCCTACAGAGTAAGTTGGTGGTATGTTCTTCACAGTGACAGAAACCAGCAGGGGTGCCCTTTAGCATACTGAGCACCTCCCTGGGGAGTGGTGAGCCAGGCTGGTAGCACACCTCTGTAGTTTTAGCACTCAGTAGTCGAGGCAGGAGGATTCTGAGTTTTAGGCCATCCTGGGCTACATAGTGAGATGTGTTTTTTCTTTATCTTAGTTAGGATTTCTATTGTTGTGATAAAACATCACAACCAGAGCAGTGGCGGGGAGGGGATTGATTATTTGGCTTACATATCCTGGGTCACAGTCCACTGAGGGGCGGGCAAGGCAGGAACGGAAGCAGAAACTATGAAGAAATACTCATTCCTTTTAAAAAAAATTATTATGCATACAGTGTTCTGTCTGCATGTATGCCAAAAGAGGGCACCAGACCTCATTACAGATGTTGTGAGCCACCGTGTGATTTCTGGGAATTGAACTCAGGACCCCTGGAGGAGCAGTCAGTCAGTGCTCTTAACCTATGAGCCCCCAAACACTCTGTTCTTAATGACCTGACCTGCGCAGCCTACTTTTTTAAGCACCCCAGGACTACCTGGCTAGGGGTGGCACTACCAATAATGGGCCGGACCCTTCCACATGCATTGCTAATTAAGAAAATGTCCTATAGGCTTGCCTATAGACCAGGCCTTTTTTTGCTGTTGTTTTTTTGGTTTTTGCTTTTTAGAAAAGGGTTTCTTTATGTAGCCCTGTCTGTCCTGAAACTCACTCTGTAGACCAGGCTGGGCTGGAACTCAGATCTGTTGGCCTCTGCCTCCCAAGTGTTAAGATTAAAGGCATGAGTCTCTACTGCCTGGCCCCAGAGGCCAGTTTCATGGAGGCGTTTTCTCAGTTGTGTCCCTAGTTCTCTAGTTTGTGTCTAACTGATCTAAAAAAATAAATAAGAAATAAAAAAACAAAACCAACAAAACCACCAACCAGGACAGTCAGGGTTATGCCTGTGGAGCTGACTGTGCAGATGTCTGAGGCTGTAGACGAGAAATAACTTCTCAGTCAGTGGTTGTGACGGCGTCATCTGTGCCCGGGTGCTCGTGAGTCAGTGACGGCGTCATCCGTGCCCGGGTGCTCGTGAGTCAGTGACGGCTTCATCCGTGCCCGGGTGCTCGTGAGTCAGTGACGGCGTCATCCGTGCCCGGGTGCTCGTGAGTCAGTGACGGCTTCATCCGTGTCCTGATGCTCGTGAGTCAGTGACGGC
>NC_022014.1:83552828-83554753 GCF_000317375.1 Microtus ochrogaster | reverse complement strand
TGCTCGTGAGTCAGTGACGGCGTCATCCGTGCCCGGGTGCTCGTGAGTCAGTGACGGCTTCATCCGTGCCCGGGTGCTTGTGAATCAGTGACGGCTTCATCCGTGCCCGGGTGCTTGTGAATCAGTGATGGCTTCATCTGTGTCCGGATGCTTGTATATGAGCTACATAGATGGATGGAGAGCTGAATACAGGGCTTAGGAGTGGCAGAGAAGAAGCCGTACCTAGAAGGAACAGAAGGGCTGCCATCAGGGCCCAGGTGAGCACAAGCTGTGTTACATGTACAGTCAGACACTAGATATGTCTCACAGCCTTCAAAATAAATTGGTAAGAGCAGTTAAATTTCAGAGAAACTGCACTGATGTGTATAATGCCAAGAAACAAATGATTCTGTTCTCTTAAAATCAGGAGCTTCTCTATGTAGGGCTTTAGGCTGTAGAATTTGTCTTTGGAAGCTATCAGATTCATGTATCCACACCAAACTGTGTGGTTTGGTTTTGGAGGAAAGAATGGCATTTGATGTTTGTCCTTTGAACAGGCATGGCGATTTGTTGTTCCTGTTTCCCTCGAGCCTTGCTGGACCTTCGACTGAAATGGAGACATCGACCTCAGTAGGGTTAAAGGCCTTTGGTGCTCCTAATGTGGTTGAAGATGAGATCGATCAATATCTCAGCAAACAGGACGGGAAGATTTATAGGAGCCGGGACCCACAGCTGTAAGTGCTCCATAAGGCTCCTGCCTGTGGTGGGGTGGGCGCCTAATGGATCATTAGAGGAAATATTTCAGAGCTTTTGTAATCTTAGCCCTTGGGGGCAGGCTAGCTCACGAGACCCAGTCATAACAAGTTCCATGTTAGTAAGTATCTGGTAAGGTGAAAGATCTGAGTTTGGCCGTCTGTTTTCACATTATTTTACTGCATGTTACCTTGGCAACTTTAAAACAGATTCCACACAAAGTGATTAGTAGGAGTATAAGCCTGGGGGAAGTGGCGCACACCTTAGCCAGCATTTAGTCAGAGGCAGGCAGATCTCTGAGTCTGAGGCCAGCTTCGTTTTTAGAGTGAGTTCCAGGACAGCCAGGGAGGTTACACAGAGAAATCTGTCCCCCCACCCCCCAAAACAAAACAAAACAAAAAGACAAACAAAAAATATTAGGAGTATGTGAACACTAAGAGTGAAAGGTGTCTAGGGACAGCTAGGGTCTATTTTGGGGTCCCTTTAGATACATGGCCCCTCCCACACAGAGGTAGCAGAAGGGACGGATGGTTCATTAAGGGCTAAGGCCCTGACTTCTCAGGAGCAGGAGCATGGCCATCGGTAGGACAGCCTGGGCACTAGGTGCCAGTGTGTGCCCTCCAGTTATGTGGAATGTAGTGCGTTGTACATTCCTTCATTTTAGACTTTTCCGTAATTCTTTTTACAAAAACCAGTTAGGGACTGGAGAGATGGCTCAGTTTGATTCTCAGCATCCACATGGCAGCTTACAGCTGTCTGGGCTCTGAGAGCACCGGGCGTGCTGCACATGCGCACAGGAAAACAGGGACACCAGCTGGAAACATGTGGATTGACTCCCAGCAATGTGAGCGTACGGGAGTGGAGCTGTGGGTCTCTGCAGTGGGTGCCACTCTGTACATGTGGGCAGGGACCGACACTGGGACCCTGGAAATCCAAGTACTACGTCAGCAATTTGTGTGTAAGGTGGACCAGGCACAGATGCTGCCTTTCCTTGTGTTTCTCCCAGGAACTCACCATGGTCTGGGCTTTCATGTCTCCAATAGCTATTTTTAGAACACTTGCTCCCATGTGTTAATTTTGCTCTTCAGAAATGAGCCTGCCTAGCCGGGCGGTGGTGGCGCACACCTTTAATCCCAGCACTCGGGAGGCAGAGGCAGGTGGATCTCTGAGTTCGAGGCCAGCCTGGTCTACAA
>NC_022014.1:83548774-83551915 GCF_000317375.1 Microtus ochrogaster | reverse complement strand
CAGAGATCCGCCTGCCTCTGCCTCCCGAGTGCTGGGATTAAAGGTGTGCGCCACCACCGCCCGACAACATTTTTATTTAATGTTACTTAAGACATTTTATTTTCCATGTTGGAGATGGAGCATCACCTTGTGTGTTTGGGAAGCACTCTATTTTAGTTAGTGTCATGTTAAGCAGCAGTGGTTATGGTCAGGTTTCTCACTTTCCTTTTCCTTCATTTCCCCTCCCCTTTCCATTTCTTCTCCTCCCCACACCATTCTTCCTTTCTTTTCTACCATCCTCTTTTGAGACAGGTCCTCTCTGTGTAGCCCTGTCAGCCAGACTGGTCTTGATCTTGCTTTGAGTCTTCTTTTTTTTTTTTTTTTTTTAATATTTATTATGTGTACAGCATTCCTTCCGTGTGTGCCCACAAGCCAGAAGGGGGCGCCAGGTCTCATTACAGATGGTTGTGAGCCACCATGTGGTTGCTGGGAATTGAACTCAGGACCTCTGGAAGAGCAGCCAGTGCTCTTAACCACTGAGCCATCTCTCCAGCCCGCTTTGAGTCTTCTTGATGCCTCCTGTAGTTTTCTTCTGATACATATCAGAATAAATAATAGATATTGCAATGGAAACATCTGTATTTGTAGGGAAGCACTTACCAAAGTGTGATATACGTTTTAAATATTAAAAATATTGGGAAGTAGCAACAAAAAAATAACCTTTGTGTCCCTGTGCCTTTTTTTACCCTGTGCACGCTCCAGATGTCGCCATGGCCCCTTGGGGAAGTGTGTGCATTGTGTCCCACTGGAGGTAAGTCTGTACAGGGAGCTTTTGGCTGGGCAGTGTGGTTGTGCTGGCTCAGCACTTTCTAGTCCCTAAACTTGGGTGACTTTTAAAAGAATTTTTCTATTTATCGTCTTTAGGCCTTGTATTCCCAGCAGTACAATGGCACAGAGAATCTGAGACTTATTTATGGGAGTGACCTTCTAGGGGATTGAGTGGCCGAGGCGTTGTGTGCTGATGTTGTCCTAGACGATTATTCTCTGACACATGGCTGGGTTCTCGCTTCCTGCTTGTCATGGCTCTGATTGACTGTGTCTGAGTCCTATGTCTCCTGTTGATTTATTTGTCTGTTTCTCTCTCTCTCTCCTCTCTCTCTCTGTGTGTGTGTGTGTGTGTGTGTGTGTGTGTGTGTGTGTGTGTGAGAGAGAAAGAGAGAGAGAGAGAGAGAGAGAGAGAGAGAGAGAGAGAGAGAGAGAGGATTGACTCAGTGCTGTGCTACTAAGTTGTATCCTCAGGCCTTTTGTGACTTACAAAATTTTCTTAGAGCTGTAGTTTTTAATAGGAGTGCATTTTATCTTGAAAATGTAACTCGTACAGAGAAAAGCTTGATTCTGACCGTGAACCAGTGAATACCCAGCTTTGCCTCCCTCTCTGTCTAATCCCCTGCACAGTAAGATTGAAGTCTCATGTACCCTGGCAGACCTATGACCACTCATTTCCTGTATATTGTTGATAGCCATTTGATGAGGACTATCTGAACCACTTGGAGCCTCCTGTGAAGCACATGTCCTTCCATGCCTACATCCGGAAGCTGACTGGAGGGGCTGACAAGTAAGTACTCTATCCTGGCCCTGGCATCCAGACTCTGATGCATGTCTGATGGTTCTGTGTATAGTCTCTGGGCGTGGGGATGCAGAAGAGAAGGAGGGCAGTGCACAGAGCAGTTGTCTTGAATATTGTCTGTTCACAGTGCGCAGGAAAGCAGACAGACTCACAGCTGATGGTAGGTGTGGAGTTGCCTGGTGAACCTCCGTGTCTCATCTCTGTGCCACCCCGTGAGGATCTCAGTTCACCAACCTTAGCCCTGCCTGCTCTTTCCCCAGGCCTCTCCTGTTAGTCAAGTTCACTTTTATAGCTGGGATGGGGCTGAAGCCACAACTCTATACGGGTTGCATTCTGGTACCACAGGGCTCCAGTTAGCATAGTTGATCCGGTGGGTGGTGTAAGCAGCCTCCTCTTTGCCCAAATTCTGGTGGCCAGAAAGGTGAACTAAGACTGGTGTTTGTTTGATTTTCTTTAGGCTTTGCTATGAGTCTTAAACTTGAGATCCTCTTGCCTTGGCCTCCTGAGTGCTGGGATTGCAGATGTATACTGTCTCTCCAGGCTGCATTTGTTTTCTTTTTAACCTGTGTGGAATGTTTGTCTGTGTAGCTCCTTTTGTGTGCACCTGACCAGAGAGTAACAGACCTGCTGGTAGCTTTGTATTTCCTGTCACTGATAAGAAAAGATGGCACTGGGTCCAAGTCAAAGTGCTGACATCCAAAATTACTATTTAATTTTATTTATTTTGGTTTTTTTGAGCTAGAGTTTCTCTGTAGCCCTGGCTATCTTAGAACTTAACTCTGTAGACCAGGATGTCTCCAAACTCAGAAATCCTCCTGCCTCTTGAGTGCTGGGATGACTGTGTAAAATGTTAGACTGGGAATGGGGCGGAGCTGGAGAGAGCTCAGCAGTTAGAGCACTGGCTGCTCTTCCAGGGGACCCAACACCAATGGACATAAAATAAAAATAAATAAATTAAAAAACAAAGCAAAAAACCCAACATTCAAAAAATAAGAAAGGTTAGACTAGGAGCAAATCATCACCAAAGATGCTTGACTGTCAATGTGGAGCTGTGGGTTCTCTGGTCTTTGCACACTTGACTGTCAGTATGGAGCTGTGGGTTCTCTGGTCTTTGCACACTTGACTGTCAGAGGGGAGCTGTGGATTCTCTGGTTTTTGTACACTTGACTGTCAGGAAAGCTGTGGGTTCTCTGGTCTTTGAAGCAGGCAGATTTACTGTAGGAGGTGCCCGCTCATTCTCTGTCAGTCTGGGTCAAGGAAGGACTTGTGTGGGGACACGGCTGCTGTGTAAAGCCTAGGAGCAGAGGTTTTACCTTTTGTGCTCAGATGCTGGTTCATCCTGGGCTTGTGAGAAAGCATTTAGTACCAGGCGAGGTAACCACGCCCCTGCCCCCCCCCCTTCTTTCTTTTGGTTTTTCGAGACAGGGTTTCTTTGTAGCTTTGGAGCCTGTCCTGGAACTAGCTCTTGTAGACCAGGCTGGTCTCGAACTCACAGAGATCCTCCTGCCTCTGTCTTCCGAGTGCTGGGATTAAAG
>NC_022014.1:83547817-83548359 GCF_000317375.1 Microtus ochrogaster | reverse complement strand
CTGACCTCCACATGAATGCACACACACACTAAATATATATAATGTAATAAACAACTTGTATAAAGCAACAAAGTGAAATTAATGGAGCATTCTGTGATTGAGAAAACCAACATCACTTAGCAGAAATCCCCTAGGTCCGTGGTAGGTAGGTAGGTCCACTACTTCCTCACTGATGAGCTGTAGAAGGTAGATAACAGGGATTCAGCAGTGTTCTCACTGTCTGGTGGTGGAAGCTGTCTCACAGAACCTTCTAGTCTCTGCCTTGGAACCCACTGTTGTCATGTGTAACTCGGTCTCTTGTCTTCTCCCTCAGGGGGAAGTTTGTTGCCCTGGAGAACATCAGCTGCAAGATTAAGTCAGGTTGTGAGGGACACCTCCCATGGCCCAATGGTATCTGCACCAAATGCCAGCCTAGTGCCATCACGCTGAACAGACAGGTGAGGCTGCCCGTAGTGTTGGTGACAAGTGGACACTTCCTTCGTGGTGTTCCGTCCCTCTGTCCATTTATATTTCTAATTATATGTTTTTTTATTCTGTTGTGG
>NC_022014.1:83533426-83546207 GCF_000317375.1 Microtus ochrogaster | reverse complement strand
ATGGTTGTGAGCCACCATGTGGTTGCTGGGAATTGAACTCAGGACCTTTGGAAGAGCAGGCAATGCTCTTAACCTCTGAGCCATCTCTCCAGTCCACAAAACTAAATCTAAAAAAAAAAAAAAAACCCAAAAACTAATATTTTCATTAGGTTTTTTTTTTCTTGAAAAAAATCACATTGTTTCTGGTAGAATGTTTCACTTAAGCCCGCGTTTGTTAATTCTGCAGAAATACAGACATGTGGACAACATCATGTTTGAGAACCACACTGTGGCTGACCGCTTCCTTGACTTCTGGAGAAAGACAGGCAATCAGCATTTCGGGTATTTATATGGACGGTACACAGAGCACAAGGACATTCCCCTTGGCATCAGGGCTGAAGTGGCTGCGATTTATGAGCCGCCTCAGGTACATGGCTGTGCGTGACGGGGCGGGTTGTTTCTAAGGTGCTGAAGTGCCCTCCAGATAGCCTCTTTCCTTGTTTTTGCTATCTCTTGCTGTACACTCTTGGGCATGCACACATTATACATAGATGCACATGAAATTATTGAAGAGCAAGATCACAGCCTTGCTAGGTGGTGACACACGCCTTTAATCCCAGCATTCGGGAGGCAGAGTACAGAGTGAGTCCAAGGACAGACTCCAAAGCTACAGAGAAACTCTGTCTTCAAAAACAAAACAAAAAGACCACAGCCTTATTTCACATAGCTCGTTAGGTAGACTTCCCTTGCAGTCCCAAGTCCCAGGTCCGTCCCCTCACTTCCTAATCTGTGTGGTGGCACATGCCTGTGACCCCGACATTAGAGATGAAGGCAGGAGGATCAGAACTGCAGGCTCATCCTAAGCTGCACAGCAAGTCAGACTCACAGAGATCTGCCTGCCTCTCCCTCCTGAGTTCTGGGGCTAAGGGTGTGTGCCACTACCGTCTGGCTGCCCCTTTGCCTTCTAGGTCCCTGTAACATAGCCATAAGGTTCTGGTTTATAGTGATACTCCTGCCCTGGGCTTGGTAAGCTCTGTTCCTTTCAGGAAATGACATCTGTTACCGCTTAAAAACTCTCTTCCTCTAATTCTTGTTTTTGTTTCCAAACAGGGCTTCTCTGTAGCTCTGGCTGTCTTGGAATTTACTCTGTAGACCAGGATGGCCTGGAACTCAAATTCTTCTGCCTCTGCCTCCTGAGTGTTGAGATTAAAGGTGTGGGCCACCAGCACCTGATTTCCTCTAAGTTTCTTAGGTTTATTTTGTGTATACACAGTGGAGGTCAGAAGACAACTTTGGGAGTTAGTTTTCTCTCCCCACCAGGCCATCAGACTTGGCAGCTCTCGGCTTGTTGAGCCATCCATCTAGGTGACACATGCTCCAGCCACGGCCAGAGCCCATCAGATGCTCCAGCTGAGTAGCTGAGTATCCCAATTTGGGGTGTACGTTTATTTTCTTGGTTCTGTAGCCAAGACACTGAGTCAGAGGGACAGTGCACCAAAGCGGTTCTGGGATGTCTGCCACCTTGCTGTGGCAGTCTGCCTTCCAGCCAGGCTGTGTAGAACAGAATTACCTGTCCACGGGAGTTCTGAAAGCAGCTCCATTCCCCGAGTGGAGGTTTCCTGTAGGCACACAGCAGACCAGCCTTCCTTGGGGCCCATTTATGTTTGTAGCTGCAGATCTTCAGCAGGGGGGGGAGCTGGCGGGTGGAGGTGGAAGTTGTAGAGGCACCGCCCATCAATTCTGTCTTCTGTTTTCTAACTATGCTGCCTCATAGATTGGTACGCAGAACAGCCTGGAGCTTCTAGAAGATCCGAAAGCTGAGGTGGTTGATGAGATTGCTGCCAAACTTGGCCTGAGGAAGGTATGAGGCCTCTGCCAGCCAGGTGACCTTGGGGAAACCTGGGCTCCATGCTTGGGGGAATCCACAGATGGAATGGCTTAGTCTAGTGTGGGACCAAACCCCTAGCTGACAACGTAGGCTAAACCCTTTGGACCCTCGTTTGTGTTCATTAGTGCAAATTGCTTTGATGGTTCTGGCGTAAAGTGAGGTGAGCATTCTCTGGCACACGCAAAGGTGAGCTTTATGGCGCGTGTGTGTGAGTCCTGACTCCCCTCCCCCCAGCTCTGCTGGCTGAGGGCCTGCTGCCTAGAGCAAGACTCTTAACTATGAGCCCACGTAAAAGGTAGTCACCGTACCTGAGGACAGTTACCACATTGTACACTGTAGGTGTACTCACTGCTCATGTGGCTTGCTTCACTTTCTGTCCTAGGTTCCTGGTACCCTTCCTGCATCAGCATTGATCTCCTGTGTCTAATGTAGGTCCCCAAACCCGAAGTTTTCATGGGTCCTGTGTCAGTTGGTAGATAGGAGGAAAGAGTCCTTCCAGTCCGTGCCTCGATGAGGGCCTAGGGATAAGGTTGTGTTTTTTGTTTTAAGACGCATTCTTGTTTTGTAGCTTGCTCTGATCTCAAACTTAAATCCTCCCCCCTGCCTCAGACTCCCACTGTGAAGATTACAGATGTGTGCTACCATCCCTGGCTTGTTAGCATTTACAGATTCACCCTGTGGAAGTCCAGTTCAGTATTAGTAGTCGTGCAAGTTTTGCCCTTTACTTGGACAGGGAGGAATGAGCTGTGTGTATTGGTTCGTCTTACCTCTCTCTGAGAGGGCCGGAACCCTAGGTACGTGACTGCGGGAGTCACAGCAGAGTCTTCCCTGCTGAGTCAGCACCTTATTGTCAGGTCGTGGTGTGCAAATTCTGGAGAGAAACTGGGCCACACTTGTGTTTCATAACAACATAATATAAAGTCTGAAGCTACTTAAGTTACTATCAAAATCCAAGTCCCTCGGCTCTCTCTTGCCTTAGCCTGTTTTGGACTGTGCTCATTAAATGGATCCTCAGGACTTGCTTTCTCTGGCACCATCCTTTTTGGTTTGTGCTCATCTGAGCACTGTTAAAACAGCAGTGATCCATAGGGTACCAGTCTGCTGGAGAGGGTGGTGGCCATCTGTCGGTTTTCCCAAGGATGCAGGTGGATGCTTTGCTTGTCCTCTGGCTCCAGTCTGACAGGCTCTCAGCTCTCAGTGCCTTCTGACTCTGGAGGTCAAGGGCGGCCTAGGTGATAGAGCATGCAGACCGTGTTGCAGTGGGGCATTGAGGCTGCACAGTACCTGGGTTCTAGGATTGGCCCCAGTGATGCAGCCTTGTGCCCTCAGCCCTCTGTTGTGGCATTCCTTTCATCCTAGGTGACTCTCTCCACAGAGTCTGTTTCTTCCTCGTTCAGGACCTACCCCAGGACACCTTGCTGCTTGCTTCTTGTCTGTCTTCCTTTTCGGAGCTTAAACTCCTTCTTGGTGCATCCTGTTGGTCTCAGTCTCAGTCACAAGATGTTCTGACTTCTAACAAAGTGTGGGCTTGAGTGGTCCTGAGCAGAGCCTGTTTGCAATGGATGAATGTTTGTCATGGCAGCACCAGAGGAAGGTGCCAGTTTCTCCCTGGCAGCAGAGTCAAGGAACTGTGCTCTCAGCTTTACCTGGCTCAGGAGCCAGAAGGGTTGTCTGAAGGGCACTGCTTTTATGCTCCCTGGACAGAAGCCGTCTGTTGTATGGAGATACTCAAAAGATGCTTTCCTTTTCCATTAAGGTTGGATGGATATTCACGGACCTTGTCTCAGAAGATACCCGAAAGGGTACAGTCCGATACAGTCGGAATAAGGTGAGATGGAGACAGGAATGTTGCTTGGCCCGAGACCTCATTAAGGTAGAGCTGACTTGGATCTCTCCGTCTCTGCACAGCTTGCCAGTAACTTGGAAGACACTCTTCCTAGTTGAGGCTCAGCCTGTTGATCCTGCTCCACAACGCAGACCCCACTCACCTGCCCTTGCAGTTTTGTGGGAGTGGGTTACCCCAGGCTTTTTAATATGAGTCCCCAATGGCTGGGAATCACAGCTGTTTGTCTCAGTGTTTTGCCTCAGGTATTTTTGAGGTGCTGTAGCTCAGCTCTTTATTTTTTTTAAGACAACGATCTCAGTATGTAGCATTGGCTAGCCTGCAACTCATTGTATAGACTAAGCTGGCCTCAAACTCAAGAGGTCCACGAGTTTGCTTCCCAAGTGCTGGCATTAGAAGCGCTCTTTCTTATTTTTTTTTTATTTAATTTTAACTTGTTTGATTTATTGTGCCTGTGTGCACACATGTGTCATGGCACACATGTGGAAGTCGGGACAGCTTGTAGTTGTTTCTCTCCTTTCACCGTGGGGGCCTTGGGATTGAACTTAGGTCAGTCAGTCTTGTTAGCAAGCATCTTTACCTGCTTTTATCTTGCTGGCCCAGCTCTTAGTATTTTCTGCAGAAGAAATGGAAGCTTGTTTTGACACATGCTGTGAATTTGATATGCCGCCTCTCTTGGCTTAGGACACCTATTTCCTGAGTTCAGAAGAATGCATCACTGCAGGAGACTTTCAAAACAAGCACCCCAACATTTGCCGGCTCTCTCCTGATGGGCATTTTGGATCCAAGTTTGTTACTGCAGTGGCCACAGGTATAAATGGGACAGAGTAATGCCATAGATACTACTGCCCATTAATGTTTGTTCTTCTTTGCAGCAGCTTTTCATTCTTAACTTGGTTATAATCAGCTTCTTAGTGAACCTTTGGGGGCATAGATTCCTCCTTTTGTTTTACAATAAAAATTCTGAGTTAGCATCATCCATGAGACTGGGGCCAAGTCAGAACTTCTCCATGGCTATCTTCAGGTCTAATGTTCTCATCACAAGTCTAGGGTAACTCTTGCTTTTGGATGTGTGCCCCTTTTCAGCAGCTAGAAGTGACTGTGCCAGAGGAGAGACTTCTGCTTTCCTGACTCACTGCACTTGGTATTGTGAATGGGGCTGCCATTATAACAATTTTCACAAGTGTTAAATAATACATGTCTTACACATTATAACTATATAATAGGTTGTAATCTATACAAACATGTACCAGACCTTTGATTATATCCCTACAGAAAAGTCAGGCATAGGGCCATAGAATTGAAAGGTGTAGGGATTTGGAAATTGAGAACCAAACTGTAAGCATGTGATCCACTTAGCTAGATTTTAAAGTATGCACGGATTCTGACTGAAGGTCTCTTTCCCCTAGGAACCAGCAGTCCTCTTGTCTAGGTGACCTACTTTCTGGTTCTTACAGCGTCCTTCCCACTTCACACAGCCTGCATTCAGGGGCCTCATTCAGGCTGCTGTTTCTTAGAATGCCCCCACCAGTTCACACTGCCTGAGCACAGGGACCTAGATCGGGTCTCTGCTGCCTTTAGATTACTGGTTGAAGAGACTTTCACCTTGCCAGGATTTTTAAGCCTTACTAAATGCTAGCAAGCTTGTCTTTCCTATGGCCTGTGTGGATTTTTTGTTTTTGAGTGAACTCCTTCTGAGTGAGATACGGTGGCGGCTTTGCTGTTATGTCGATACAGAGGCATGTTAATTACCGCACATATGGGCTGATGACAGTTTTCTAAATTGTTGCTATGGTTGAGTGCTGAAGGGAGTGAGTGGAGGTGTTGGCTAGGATTAAGAACACCAGAAAGTCCTTTCTTGTGGGTTGGTAAGGCAGAGGGCGCTAACAAGAATGGCAGGTGTGAGGGTGCTGTATGGTCTGGATACACACAAGGCTGAGCAAGAGATCCACCGTAGCTCCATCCTGATCGCCAGGGGGATGGATGGCCTCCTGAGATGCTTCATGCTTTATCTTGCTCAAGCTGAGCCGTGTGCCCCTCAGTAGGTATTGCAGTTGTGTGCGTATGTTTTCTTAGTGGTTTGTAAAGCAACATAGGGGTTGCCTACATGAATGTGTAGGGGCGGAGACATGGATCAGTCCTTACTGTTTGTTAAACCTCTGTATCTGGCAGGATGCCTAGCAATTTCAACATCCCACAGAAGCGAGCAGTGCCCTGCATTGAGACAGCCAGAAACACCTTCAGAGGCTCCAGCACTGCCACTATCACTGAGAATGGCTGTTCTGGGCGCTTGTGGGCTTCCATAGTAATTCATCTTCTTAAATTACTGTCTCTAAGCCGGGTGATGGTGGCGCACGCCTTTAATCCCAGCACTTGGGAGGCAGAGGCAGGAGGATCTCTGTGAGTTCGAGACCAGCCTGGTCTACAGAGCTAGTTCCAGGACAGGCTCCAAAGCCACAGAGAAACCCTGTCTCGAAAAAGAAAAAAAAAAAAAATTACTGTCTCTATGGGGAATTGGTCCTATGGGCCAAAGGAACTGGCACATTTTTAGATTTTTAAGTAGCTTACATCTTTTTTTTTTTTTGGTTTTTCGAGACGGTTTCTCTGTGGTTTTGGAGCCTATCCTGGAACTAGCTCTTGTAGACCAGGCTGGTCTCGAACTCACAGAGATCCGCCTGCCTCTGCCTCCCGATTGCTGGGATTAAAGGCGTGCGCCACCACTGCCCGGCAGTAGCTTACATCTTGGAGACTGGTTACTTTCAGTTACTGAGTCACATTGCTTGTTGAGAGTTTGGGAATCAGATCATCTATGACATTCTCTTAAGGGACCTGGAGCTGTGCAGTGATGACGTAATGACTGGCCTTGTCTGTAGAAGGTCTGTGCTCAGCCTGCTTTTCTGATGTCATTCTCCAGATGGGGCATTGACTGAAGAAGAGCTGCGCAGGGCTGCAGACCTCGTCCAGGGCCTGAGCCATCACGGCTTCCTAACTCAAAGGGAAGTGTACTCTTTCCCCATTTTAGGGTCTTTGGCCAACGACAAGTGGGGACCCTGGAGAGGAACTGAGAAATACCTGCTGCAGTCCCATCTCCTCATCGGAGAGGATGCTAGGAGCTACATCCTGGGAGTTGGTTGTCAAGGACCGGCCTCAACAAAAACACTTATTACTAGGGTAGGGGCATGGGAATTTTAGAAATAATAGCAAATATGAAGACGCCTAAAAATAGTAAGACAGAAAACATAGAAAGTATTGGGAGGGCATTCCAGTGACTGAAATCATGAAATTCGCCCACATTTATTTTTCCACAGCTTTTATACCCAACATAAAGGGTGTGTGGGGGGAAGTAACAAAAGACTTTATTAACATGATACAAAGGATGGCTCACACAGCCAATCACATTATCACTCTGAGACATGTAGTCATAACATTCTGTAGTCTAGGTAGCAGAGATGCTCTAGATCATGTATCCTGAAGACCGCCCCTCCCCAGGTGACCTCACAGTTAGAAAAGAAGGAGCAGAAGTATGTTTGCATATCCTGACCACCTGTCAGGATGGCACGGACCTATCTTAATGTTAAAAGAACCAAGCAATCGGCCGGGCGGTGGTGGCGCACGCCTTTAATCCCAGCACTCGGGAGGCAGAGGCAGGCGGATCTCTGGGAGTTTTTCTTGGCCAGCTTGGTCTACCAAGGGAGTTCCAGGACAGGCTCCAAAGCTACAGAGAAACCCTGTCTCGAAAAACCAAAAAAAAAATTCTGCCTGTAATCCCAGCACTCGGGAGGCAGAGGCAGGCCAGCTTGGTCTACCAAGGGAGTTCCAGGACAGGCTCCAAAGCTACAGAGAAACCCTGTCTCGAAAAACCCAAAAAAAAAAAAGGACCAAGCAATCACATCCTGAGTTGGGGCGGGCAACTATGCCTGTCAGTCTCCAAATTCTCTGACCCTCAGACAGGGTGGAATGGGCCTGCATTTCTCGGCCTCCACAGTTAGTGCCTCTGGTGCTGGGCTGGTCTTCTGCAAGCTGAGCTCGGGTACCAAGGCATAGCCCCTTGCCTTTGCCCATGGGTTTTCCTGGCTCCCTGTGATTTTCCACAGCTTTTCTGACTTGTCTGTGTATAGTGGTTTTGCTCAAGTGAATGCCACATTACATGTGAGGTTTTCATCGTTGGCTGTCATGTGTGTTTTTTCTCCACTTGAGAAAGGAGTGTGTGTGTAGTTCAGGTTACCAATATCACTCCCCCACCCCTCCCCCTTTTTTCTGATGCTAGAGATTGAACTCAGGGCCTCATGTTTGCTGGATCTACTGAGCTATATCCTGAGCTCTCTTTGGAAGGTAGGGTGGGGAGGGGAGGATCTCATGTGGTCCAGGCTAGCCTTAAACTAGCTGGAATTAGAAACACGCATCGCCACGCCTGGTTTCTGATGCTTATTTATACATACTACTTTCCATTCTCTTCACACAAGACTTTTCTTTCCCTCATGACCTGTCACATTTGAATGACTGATCTGAAAACCAGCTCCAGTTTGCAATACCAGAGCAAGTAGTTGGACCTATATGACTTCCCTTGCGTTCTCCCATCCCCGGTTCTCTGCATTCGAAGCCTTTTGTCTGCTATGAGACACATACACAGCTGGGCCTGGCTGTGCTGATGACGTGGAATGGGCTCGTTAGGACCGAAGAGCAAGTGCCAGGCTCTGATCAGCACTTTGAGCTGCAGTTGGCCTTCTGCATGTAATGATGGATCGCTCAGCTCGGGCTGCCTTGCCTTTGGTTCCACTCTTTTCGATTGTTTCTCAGGTGTGGTTCAGGTGCATTTGAAACCCAGAGGGTCTGGCTCTCGTCTCTGATTTGTAACTGTTTTCAAGCTGAACCAGAGGTAGAGTTTTAACATCTCCATCGCTCAGAACAATGGACACTGGAGTTATCTGGTGTGTAGCCCTGATTCGTGGAGGACACCTACCCAGGCTACGCTTGTTCTGCCCTCACCCTCCTAATGTCAGGCTCTCTCGGAAATAGCCATTTATACTCTCTTTGTCCTTAATATTTTCGTAAAACCATATTCACATTTTTTTTATAAATTACAATGTAACAGATATGTAAATTTGTTAATTTGTATTTTCTGTGTATACCTTTTGTGTTTGTGGACAGATGTGTCATAGCTTGTGTGCTGTGGAATGCATGCCGAGGTGGGAGACCCCTTGCAGGAGCCATTTCTTCTGTATTGTGTGGGTTTAAAGATCAAATTCGAGCAGACGATAGGCGCCCTTACTCGCTGTCTCTCCAGCGCCCCCAGTTAAGTCTTTGTGGCTGGTGCTTGGGAAGAGAGATGTATACAGAGCAGTATGTGTCATGAGTGAGCGGGACTGTAGAGACTGTGGGTGCCCAGCATTATCCCGCATCATAGTATATGTGTCATGAGTGTGCAGGACTGTAAAGACTGGGGTGCCCAGCATTATCCCGCATCATAGTGGGAAATCGTGGGCACTGACTTGTAAGACCATGTAGAGTTCTGTAATCTGATTGCTGCATATATTATCTGTGTGCTAGGATCAGTTTTATCTTTTTATTATTTAGAGAGAATGTAGGGTTGGGGTTGGAGTACCTATGCATATAAGAGTGGAAGTCCCTTCTCTTTTCCTCGGTGGGTTGTAGGTCTCAAACTCAGGCCAGTCTTCAGGCTTCTGTGGCTGAGGTGTTTTTGTTTGTTTTGTTGTCTTGGCGTCTAAGCTGACCTTGAACTTGCTGTGTAGCAGAGGATGACCCTTAATTTCTGATCCTCCTGCCTCTACCTCCCCAGTGCTAGGATTCACCACTATGCCTAGTTTATCCCAGAGATTGAACATAGGGCTTCCTGTATGTAAGACAAGAACTGTGCAACCCAGCCCCATACAGTTTCTATTTTGTTACCTCCACACCTGTACTTCCAGCCTCCTTCCCTCCAAATCTCACTCAGACGCTAAGGCTGGTGCGATGTGGGACAATGTCTGTCTTTATACTCTGATGTTCCAAACTGAAAGTCTGTGTGCTGTAAGGGCAGGAAACGCCCCACAGCTCTGGACTCTGAAAACAGGCTGTGGAGGAGTGAGCCTGGTGCCCCAGACATCCTTCAGACTGCCCAGCAGAGTCTTGACTGATTGCTTCCTACCAGCTGGAGGATAGGTGTCATGAAATGCTTCTGATTACCCTTGGTAGATTCTCTTAGAAGGTTTTTCTCTTACAGGTGGTCCGGACAACCAGGTTCATTTTGAAGGGTACCAGGTATCCAATCAGTGCATGGCACTGGTCCGAGATGAGTGTCTTCTACCTTGTAAGGATGCCCCTGAGCTCGGCTATGCCAAGGAGTCCAGCAGTGAGCAGTATGTTCCTGATGTGTTTTATAAGGTAAAAAATACGTGAGAACAAAAAATATTGAATATCTATAGGTTAATGTGAATCTGTCTTGGACTCTTGTGATCTTGTTATACTTAGGAGTGACACCTGTGTCAGCGTTGTGTCTGGAGCCCGGCTCATGGGTCAAAGCGTCTGTCATATTCTGGAGCTTATTGTTGCTTACGCAGACTTTGGTGGCATTGCATGGCGTAGTCAGAAAATGAATCATATGTGTTTGGTTTGGTCATGTTACACCAAATCTTACTGTTGCAGCCCACTTCTGCTTTGTAAAGATGAGAGGCATTTGACCATTGTTGGAATTCTGGCTGCTACAGCCACTCAGTCTTGTGTTGTGGAAGGACGAATGACAGTAGGGAGAAAACACCAAGTCCGAGGCTAACAAACGTCCAGCAGACACTGACTAAGGCGCCCTCTTAATGCAGGCAGCTGGAGGTCCAACCAAAGTCCTGTGTCTGTGCAGAGTCGTATCTTCCTTGAGTGAGGCGTCCAGGTACCCACAGCAGTAACAGACACCAGCTGGGGAAGTCGATGAACTCGAGTCTTCCTCCGCACTGCAGGCACCCTGGTACCGTGGGCTGGACATCAGGGAGCTCAGGAAGTGGTGACTTCTCACCCTCAGGGGTTTTACTCTTGGACTGTTGTTTTCTTCTCCCTGTCACAGAGTTGGGGGGAGCACCAAACACACCCTCAGACAAGAAAGCCTTGAAAAATTCTTTGAGACAACATGCTCGCATCTGAAGTGGGATGAGGGCAACCTCACTCACAAAGCCAGCTTTGCAGTGAGCTCAACTTTCCCAGCATAGTGCACCTCATGGCTCACAAGACAAGGTTGTTTCTGTTGTCCTTGTCTGGAGTAGCTTGGTTGACTTTCTCTTAGGGTTGGTTTTACTCATGGTTCCTGTGGTTCCTATGTCCAGTCGTAATGTTGCTGTGCTCTCTGGGACAACTCTCGACCTTTCCTGCTCACAGGGATGGCTTCTCACTGTCACGGCCCCTGCCTTGTTTGTTTGTTTGTTTTAGATCTCTGTATTTTATTTTGTTTGGGGGGGGGGCAGAGTCTCACGGTGTAACTTGTCAGTATGTAGACCTGACAGGCCTCAAACCTATGTAGATGTGGTTACCTCTCCTGAGTGCTGGAGTCACGAGGTATACACCACCACACCTAGCAGTATTTATATTTCTTAAGTATGGGTATTCTCTGCAAGTATGACGGTACTGCATGCATGCCTGCCACCCATAGAGGCCATCAGAGGCTGTTGTCTTCCCTGGAACACGAGTCACAGATGGTTGTTAGCACTGTGTGGGTGCTGCAGACTGAACCTGGCCCTCAGGCCAATCAGCCAGTGTGCATAATGGCTCGCCAGCTTTTTTTTTTTTTTACGATTTAGTTAGCTTGGCAGTGGTGGCTCACACCTTTAATCCCAGTACTCGGGGGACAGAGGCAGGTGAATTTTAGGACAGCCAAAGCCCACAAAGAAACCCTGTCTCAAAACAAACAAAGGGCCGGGCAGGGGTGGCGCACGCCTTTAATCCCAGCACTCGGGAGGCAGAGGCAGGCGGATCTCTGTGAGTTCGAGTCCAGCCTGGTCTACAAGAGCTAGTTCCAGGACAGGCTCCAAAGCCACAGAGAAACCCTGTCTCGAAAAACCAAAAAAAAAAACAAACAAACAAACCAACAAACAAAGGGTAAAATTTTATCGACAGGGTTGCTATCGCACGGGCAGCTCTTTGGGTGTCTTGTGTAGACTGTCCACTGAGGTTTACTTTCTCTGTTCTTGTTTGGTTTTGTGTGGTGGCTGATGTTTCCCAAACAATGTCAAATGACTGTGTCCACCCCTGTCTGCCTGCTTTCTTTTTTTCTTTTGTTGAGGGAAGGGGTCTCACTATGTCGCTGCCCCCTAATTTATAGTCCTGCTGTCTGCACCTTCTGTGTACAGGCTTTATGAGCATGAGACAATAGACCCAGCTTTTGTCTTGCTTTTGTTTGATACAGGGTCTTTCTATGGAGACCTGGCCGTCCTGGAAGTCACTATGTAGACCAGGCTGGCCTCAACTCACAACAGATCTATCTGCCTGCCTCTGCCTTGCAGAGTTAAAGGTGTGCACCACCATGCCCGCGTTTGACTGGATTTTCATCTTACAGGTCGGGCTTTCAGATTCCATCCTTAGCTATGAGTCTGGTAAAGGTGTTGGGTTTTTATTTTTAAAGTAAAACCGCATAGGAAACCTTTCTTTGTTTTTCTCTCTTTCACCAGATCCCTTTGTTTGTCTGGTCTGTGTCAGTGAGAGCATGCAGGAGTGCAATGCGTGTGTGTAGCTCCTCGGGATTGAGACACCATTCGTCATTTGTTTACTTAAAAGCAGGAAAGAGCCAAGACACCTAAAGCGGGCAGAGGAGGCGTATTGTCTGTGTGGACAGAAAGTTATCCCCCAAGGATCAGGCTGTTGCTGCTTATTCCCAGCACTGAAGGGTGCGAGGTCTAAGAGTTGTTTTGTTCTCGGCTGCCTGCACTGCACACGAGGACCACTGGCAAATGCCTGAGCATAGTCACTGTGGGCCCTTGGTTTCTGCAGAAAAACGGGAAGACGTGTAGTGATAACTTTTTTAAAAGATTTATTTTAATTTTTTTGTGTGTGTTTGCCTGCATGTATGAATGTGCACCTCATGTGTATAGTGCCCA